>NC_141023.1:63145000-63205000 GCF_052040795.2 Danio rerio
GATGGCTTGCAAGAGATGAGAGGGAATGGGATCGAGTGGACAGGTGGTAGCATGGCTAGATAGCACAAGTTTGGACACCTCAGACTCAGAGAGCTGAGAAAAAGAGGTGAGTGTGTGTGGTGTTGGTGTTGTATCTTGCGTGTTTGTTGTAGGTGCAGCAAATTGAGCACTGATTTTTGCAGTTTTGGTGCAGAAGAATGTAGCAAAGTCATCAGTAGTAAGTGTGGAGGATGTGGGTGGAGGAGGAGGATAGAGGAGGGAGGAAAATGTTTTAAAAAGTAGGCGAGGATTAGTGGCATTGTTGATTTTCAGACGGTAATACGTCTGCTTTGCAGAAGTAACCTCAGCTGAGAATATATATATATATATATATATATATATATATGTATATATACATATATATACACACATATATATACATATATATATATACACACACACATATATATACACACACACACACACATATATATAAATATATATATATATATATATATATATATATATATATATATATATATATATATATATATATACACATATGTACATATATATGTGTGTGTGTGTGTGTGTGTGTGATGTCATTGAGATTTCAGCATGTCTGTGCACTAATTCATGAGAGAGACTTGGTTCAAACTAATCAGAAAGCTCCATTATGAATGAGATGCAGCTTCATTAATATGCATGAGATAGCTTTGTCGACTCTTTTTAGCTGTTCAGAGAGATGCACCTTCCAAGTTGTGTTTCCAACCACAATTAAACCTGATAGAAGAAGAATTATGAAAAATAAGACGTCAGTTTTTTGTTTTTAAGTGTGCCAAAACAAAAGTGTTCTTTTCATTTCCCCATGATTCGAGCACATTAGGCCCCGTTTACACTGATGCATTTTTGATTTTTTAAACCATATTTAATCCACACTGGTGTTTCATCTATTAGCATTTCTGAAAATCTCTCTGTTCACTACCAGCTAGAAATGCACATCACGTGACCATACACGCACTCTGTCATGCGCTGAAAGCTGCTTCAGTGTATTCAGACGTCTGAGCTCCAAGCTGTCAGCCCGAGATCTGAGCGCACCTGCATGGCTGAGTGCAGCCAAATTTAAGCCAGTCCATCATGTGTATGTGTACGACTCTGTCTTTTAAATCTATTAGCCTAACGGTAACACCTTTTGGTCGAGTGCAAAGATAAGTTAATATACTAATTTATGTAACCATGTACTTTGATTCTGCATGTTTGACTGAATGCTTGCCTTTATTGCCTATATTGTATTAACCTGTTGTACTTTATAATTTTATAATGGCCACTAATGATTAATTACTAAAAAGAGATGGCTATTTCGTAGAACATTAAGAACATTAAGCACATAGGCCCATTGCCAAAACCACACAGTGAGCCTTATGTTTCAAATTTTTCAATGAAAATGCAGTTATATTAACTAAAGGCTGCGTTTTGTCATAAATTTGCATATAGTGAAGATGACAGATGAAGATGTGTTATATGCTAAAATGTACATGATGCCTTAACATTTTTGTTGTCTCTTAAAGTTGTAAATATAAAAATTAAAAGAGACAGTACTTTATATCAGGTTTTTATTTTATTGTTAAGATGGTCATGGTGATGTGAATAACGTTAATACACTGCCGTTACATTTGAAGATTTCCCTGACATATCCTCCCATCCTCTGGAGTTTCTTCTCCCCATAAACTTGTGACATCTGAATTTAAAAATAAAGGATGCATGTCTGAAGTTGATATTGAGAAAAAGCCCATTCAGGCAGCAAAGTGTGGCTGAACAAAGTCTTCGTTTTCCTCCATTCAACAGCATTTTAAAAAGCAGTAGCAGCACTTTTAAAAAAGCAAGACATTTTCGAAGGTGGAAAACTCTGGGGTAGTGTAGATGGAAGATGTAGCCATGGCAAAAGTTATGCATTTTAAAACTAAAGCCCCGTTTACACAAATACGTTTTAGTTTTAAAACATACCCATATAAAAGCTGTGCATGTCAGACTGTTCATCAAGGATCTACCACAGGATCTAATCTCACTATTTTTGTTAAACGTGATATTTAATTTATCTTGTTGTCTATATCTAACAACATATTCCCCGACTTTAGTCTTTTGAATCTATTACTTGATCTTAGGTAAGGTGTTTTGGCTGAGCACAAAGTTAAGCTAGGTTAATATATTAATTTATGTAATGCGGACACTGATTCTGCACATCTCACATTTGCTTGCCTTTATGTCTATATTGTATATGCTTATTGTGTGTTATACTTTTATAATGTCCATTATTGATTATTAAAACTAATTTTCAGCAAAAGAGAGGGAATGTTTTGTATTTTCAATGAAAATAAAAGGAGGCAGTAATGTTACAAGCTCTGTTTTGTTAAAAATATGAATGAAGATGATGTTCATTATGTAGCTACACAACGCCTCAGCATTTCTGCTGTCTGGTAAGTCGCTAATATCAAAATGAAAATAGACAGTTCCTTATATCATGTGTTCATTTTATTGTTAAAATAGTGAACCAACATAGAAAGTATGATGTGAATGAGGTTATAAAGCACACTGTTCCCTTTGAAGATTAACCAGATGTGTCCTCGGGACTTTGTTTTCCATATCAAACTTGCGAAGTCAGAACTGATAAGGAGAGGATGGAGGACTGAACTGTGTGCAGGCAACTTAATATTGAGGAAAAAGCTCCAATCAGATGTTTTCAGATGTCTCCGTTTTCCCCCATCCACACTGAGGCCGAGCAGCAGTGTTTTAAAATGAATACAGCCTCTCCAGCATTTCCAAAATGCTCAGTTTTCGGCACACGAAAACTCTGGCATAGTGTGGATGGATGGCTTAACCCTAGCAAAACTTTTGTGTTTCAAACTAAAACGTATTAGTGTAAACAGGGCCTTACTGTGGTGTAATGTGTGATTAATGTTATTTGTTTATGTTTATTCAAATGGAAAAGCTAGTATTGTCAGCAGTACTCTTTCTGTTTTTGATGACATACCTTAGTCAAAATAAATGAAGGTAAAAAGTTTATATTAATATCACTACAACAGTTCAGATGGCAAAGTTAGATAGCATTCTCAGATCCACTGTAAATGCTGCTCTCCAAATCACTGTCCATCTCGCATGCATGTAATGAAACTCCCCTTTTTATGCAAACCCTTCCCTCTTTTGTCACTCGACAATCCCACCTAAACAATGCTAGACACTGTCCTGACTTTTTTCAAACCAGAGGTGAGAAAACACCATGCAGAGACGATGGTTTCATGACCCTTTAAATGTCTCACTCTACACAAATCTACTCACCCAGAGATGGATCTCTTCGTGGGCACACAGCTTAATGGTGGAGATGCGGCTCTCTTTCTGCTGATGATACTGAGGACAAAAAATATATATATTTTCATATTTTTCCCAGCACATTATACATGTCTCAAATTTCAGGTAAAGTAACTGATAGCAGATTCAAAACAAATGAAGTGTAAAGTACTCAAGTAAAGCAAACACTGTTCACCACAATAGAGACGTCTAACTAAAGTGTTTTCAGTAAATGTGACTGAGAACTTTTGTAGGCATCTGACAGATATAACGTCAAGCAGGTAGTAATAAGTGAAGTTGCTGACGCTGTTTGAGGAGTTGTTTAATGCTCCTCTGCTGAGATTTTAACAGATTTCATGCGTTTAATTTCAACGGTGTCTGAAGTTGTATTTATTAATCTCAAATTACATGTTTTGGTCCAGTTTGAAACACATCAGGATAGATTAACATTTACAGTGTGCAACACAGAGCTTATTACACCTCTAATACTGAATACAGTATTTGATAATGCAACAAAAAAATACAATCATTTTACCAGTATTTTACCTAAATAGAGAGTAAATATTTCTACTGCATGGTGTGGTACCGTTCAGTTCAGTACTGCTCACTTTTAGGGGCTTTTCAAACTGCGTCCCTTACGAAAGCATGTGGTACTTTGAAAACTACCTGAGGTAAGGTTACAATCAAACTACAACATTACCAAAACATGATGTTTATTCTCTGCTAATCACTGATTGGTCCAAGTGAAGTCCAAGTCCATACCAGCATCACTGTAACGCCCTATTCACACGGGGCGTCAGCGTCAATGCTTCCCATTCACTTTGAATGGGTGACGTCAGGCGTTGCCGAACTGCATTGTGGATCCGTCGGCACCGCTTCAGAAGCGTTGCTCGCTGCAGAAGTTGGGACTAGCTCAACTTTTCAAACGGCAACGGAAGCATCAGCCAATCAGATCGCTGTATGCAAATACACCAGCTCAGACAGTGGCTTATCGCTAACTGAATTTCATTGGCTGACGCTTTTATGACGATCACTTCAGCCCCAACTTCAGACACGCCTTCAGACAAGCGTTGACGCTGAAGCCCCGTGTGAATAGGGCGTAACTGCAACATGAGGCACCAAACCAGCTATATTTAAATAGTGAGCTGTAATGCTAAATATTTAGTTCAGGCAACTAAACTAATCTCCACCTCATGAAAAAGACATCTGAAATCAAGGAAGTAAAGGCAATGGAACTATAGTGACTATCCCACCCACTTCAAGCATACTAAACATTCATAAACTCATTCACACACCAAACACACAGATACAATATGGCTAATTTAGATTATTTAATTCACCAATACTCTTTAGACTGTGGGGGAAAGCAGAGCACCCGAAGGAAACCCACGCAGACACGGGGAGAACATGCAAACTCGTGAGAAAGGCCTTGTAGTCAAGCTGGGACTCGAACCAGCAACCTTTATGAGGCAACAGTGGTAACCACCGAGCCACTGTGCCACCCTCTTAAATTAATTAAGTGAATCATGAAACTCACCCAGACTCAGAGCTCACTGCAGGTCCATCACTGAATTCAGGAGGCAGATTAATGGAGGCGTTGCTCTTCATAGACACATAGCTGAACACTGGAGATGCTGCTCTATGAGGCTCAACAGGAGCCTCTCTCTCCTCAAACACACTCATTTTACTGTCAGCCTTTAACTTCTCTCTAAAGTTCGATGGACCTTTTACCTAGCAGATGAAATAAAAAAATAAAACATTTTTTATTTATTTACTGACAACATTATGACCAGTAGCGTTTTGTGTGCAATTGATACTTTAGTTACTCTGTGTATCAATATAAATGATAGAATAAACCGTAACAAGCCAGATCACCAGGTTCATTAAAGAGTACAATAATAATAATAATAATAGTAAAATAGTAAAATAAAATGTCAGAAAAAAATAATATAATACTAAAAACAAGAAATACTTTTTCTCGGTCTTAAAGAATATAACATTATGTAGTTATTTTTCTAACAGTAACGATGACATATTTATTTACTTTACTATTTAAATGTATATTAATAATAGTCGTTATACATTTTTACATAGCCAACATTAAAATACATTCATAAATGTTAACCCCCGCTATGTATTTTCTTCTTCGGGGATTTAAATTACATTTGGTGTAATTTGATTACCATAAAAGTAAACAAAACATTTGTAACAATGAAAAAAATACATAACTGTTATTTGCTATAAAACTCACAACTCAACGTATACAGTTGACAAAAAAAAACTTTGTTGACGTAGTTCTTGGTCTTAAAGAAAATAACATTTTGTAGTTATTTTTCTAACTGCAACGATGATATATTTATTTACGTTACTATTTAAATGTATATGAATAATATTTGTCATACATTTTTACATAGCCAACATTAAAATAAATACATAAATGTTAACCCCCACTAGGTATTTTCTTCTTCGGGGATTTAAATTGTTACATCCAATTTGCTATAATTTGATTAAAATAAAAACATAAAACATTTGTAACAATGAAAAAATACATAACTGTTATTTGCTATTAATCTCACAACGTATACAGTTGACAAAAAAGTATAGTAGACGTATTTAGGCCTAACGTTATACATCGACCTTATCGTTTATGAACTAAAATCTTGCATAGTCTCACATTAGCCAATGTATTTAACAAATATAACATACCTCTTCATCGTGTCGGGTTTAGTTTAATTGTGATAATCTTTTGAAGGTTCACGTTAACAACGCAGCTATAACGTTACTTCAAGCCGTACAGAAACATCATGGCGGCGGCGGAAAATGTCGAAAGTTTTCAACAGTAACGTTGTTCTCATTTAAACAACGACCACTTTGAATCACACCAAACAGGATTAAATATAGGCATTTCTGTTGAATACGTTTTTGTATGAAATGAAAAGTGATGTAAGTTAAAGGTGTGTCCTGTTTGCGTGCCCCTGAAGCTTCCCTTGCGAACTGTCAAGTGTTTGTTTATACACTAAACTCAGTCACATACATTCACGTGAAGTACATTTCAACAAACTTACCGTAACAAGTGAGGATTTGAAGATTTATTTCCAATAACTCGTAGTGTCGACTGTATCGTGTAATGGCGACTGCGTTCGTCGTGTCTGCTTTCGATTTCAAATCTGCAAACACACAGCACATCCCAAAAGTAGGCGCGGCCATTAACTCGAATGTTCGAGGCTAACATAGGGTACAAAAACAGCTTATGCTGTGTGAAGCAAACAGATTCTTGTATGTTATCTTTTATTTAATGTATTGTCATAAACACCCTGGTTTGTAGAGCAATTTGTTCACTGTTACTATTCTGGCAATCACATGCTAATGTTTTTTCTACTGCACAGTAAAAACTTGGTAAATATGTTATTCCATAAACTGTATAAAAATACTGTATAAACATCAGTGTTCCAAGTCCCTAACTGAACTAAACGTGATGACGTCTACAAAAATAATATAAAATGCACTGTAGTGAAAATCAAATTAAGTAAACCACCCCTAACAGCCTGCATATTGAGGTAAAGTTGGTTTTATATTCACACATTAATTCAGTGACAACTTGTGACATACTCCCTATATTGTTTACCATGGTACTTTGAATATTAAACCTGTATTAAATATTAAATAACCTGCAAGTATGACTTCAAAACAACATCCACACTATCTGTTTGACTGTGAACTTTGTTGTACTCTGATAGTCGTTGGCTGCTGATATGACTTCACTATTCAGAAGTCACTATTCAGAATTCGCAAGTCTTTTCTGAAAATATCATTTTAAGGAGAACGTCCGAATGTGTGAATAGAAAATCTGACTTTTCCTCAATCAGATTAATTAACATGTGAGCCCATAATTTAATTAGCTTGTTAATGACAACAAATGTGGTCAGGTTTCATAACCTTTAAAAGAAAAAGTCAAAGCAGAAACTCTATAGATAAAATTTTTTCATTTTTCATCTTAATGCCATCTGAAATTTTTCTAAAATGAGCATTTTTCCCAGGCTCCATGTGTATGTTCAGTAATTTCTCTTTTATGGTGACAAATACATTGAATTTAAAAGTGAATTATGTGAACATTAACAGGAGCCTGAGAAAAAAGCACATTTATAGAGTGATATATATTATTACTTGAAGGTAAAACATGATATGGCTTTTATTATAAGGGCATTCAAACATGCACAAATGTAGTTGTTCACAATTTAATTCAAGATTTATCATAGCAATATGAACTCAAGTTGAATGCTTCATGGATAGTAATGAAGGTTAAATAAATAAGTGCAGCTGAGTGGTTCCTAAAGATGCAGACATTTTGTAATAAAAGGGTTAACAGTTCTAAACAGCTAACAAATGTAACATTTGAACCCATTTATGATTGGAATAAATCATTTATTTGTAAAAGAGACTATAAGCAACTACTTAAGAGGGGGCTGGCTGCAGACATAAATGGATATGCACTCTCAGAAATGCACTCTCAGGCTCATGCTCTTATACACCAACTCCACCTCTACTTCTACCCCACACAGTGATGTCACTTACAGAGAAAGAGCATGTCTGAAAGCGCAAGTCTGCAGTCAGACACTATTGAAACTTCTCTGCTTGTCCTATTATACAGTACAAAGGTTTTAGGCCAACATTAAATATTGTATTATGTTGATATAATGGATATATGTGACCCTTTACCACAAAACCAGTCATAATTGTACATGTTTTTGTCATTTTATTTTAAAACTGTGATATATACTGTGTGAATAAATGATCTTTCAGCTGATGTATGGCTTGTTTGGATAGAAGTTTGAATCCTTAAAAGACAATCTTGGAGAGAGGCTGTTTGTCCTGGTTTGAGCTGTGTTTCTACCAGTGTTGTTAGTAATATTGTCTGTATTGATATAAATGTGAATGTTGAAAAGTACAGGTAGGTTTTAATCCATTATGCCATTCCTTCTGGAAGGGACTTCAGTGGTAATAGTGTTTATTTTCAGCATGATAATGATCCGCTAACTGCAGTGAAATCCTATTTGGAGAAAGAAAACAGCTGATTGAACACAGACAATCATTAAATGGCCTTCAGAAGGTTCAGAGCTAAATATTATTGAGGTTGTTTGTGAACACCTGGACAGTTAAAGAAGGATAACACACTCTAAACATAAAGAAGAACTCTGGAAAATGCTGAGAGAAGCCTTATATTTAAGAGCACATTATTTAGAAAATGGCAGGACGATTACAACAGTTCAAGCTGTGCTCTGTGCCATGGGAAGCCACATTAAACACAGACTTTAGCTTCAAGAGGAAATGTTGTGCATATGTCCTATATTTTTTGTTTGTTTTTAATAAAGAAGACTTATTGATTCTATACTGTGCAAAGTCTCAGGCCAACGAAGCTGGTATAGAGCTTAGGACTTTAGCACAGTACTGTAAGTCTCACAGTTGGACTGTAAAAGAGGTTTGATGAATACAAAACCTTTTATAAAACGATCATGAAAGACTATAGTGATGAGGAATTGGTTATAGATTTTA
This sequence comes from Danio rerio, assembly GCF_052040795.2. Taxonomy (NCBI): domain Eukaryota; kingdom Metazoa; phylum Chordata; class Actinopteri; order Cypriniformes; family Danionidae; genus Danio; species Danio rerio. Next base: position 63,153,872 of record NC_141023.1, read on the forward strand.
TTCATCTTCAATATATGCCTGATATCCAAGATGTGGATTTTCATTCACATATTTTCTGATGTACCAGCAGGATATCCTCACTTTCAGATTTTCTTCAACAATGAAATCCAGAGCAGCCTGAGGAGAAAGAAGAAGATCATTACTGGTGTGGAGAAGCACATACTGGTTTTAATGAACTTCAGAGGAGTAGAAACAGTATAGAAACATAATTAAGAAAGCAGTATGAGTTTGGTTGAGCGCTCAGATTGGATAACTGGTTTACTGCATTGTACTTTTACTGGTTTACTGAACATTACTGTATTTTGATGGAGAAGTGACAAAGTATTGAAATGGACATTGAAATTTTTTTTTTTCATCGAATCTCCTGATGAGGACACAATCAAATTTTTCATCTGAAAAGGGTATATACAGTGGTGATTTAGAGTTAGTTTACAAAAAAAAAAAGAAAATTATAATATTTAGGGACGCACTGAACATTCATCAGATATTTTGAAAATGGCATGTGTAGTTTTTGGCCAAAAAAAAAAAAAAAGAGCCCAAAAAGGTTATGCAGTGCCATACTGATTTCACTCTGCCTCTAGTTATGGTTATTGTATGAAGGGGTTTTCACACCAGACACAGGAAGTGCTGCGCTATGAAACCCATTCATTTCATTGCACTATGACAAGGCCAGTTTGTTGCTGCAGGCTCAAAGTTCAAAACACCTCTGTGCATATTCCACTCATGAACATGTAAACTATTTACCAATGCATGAACCACAAACTCTTACCAGCAAAACAAAGTCCACTCAAGTAAAACTCTGACAGGACATTTCATTATAATAATGGTTCCTGCTGTTTGCTATAGTGAAAGCTGTCATGGAAGGGTAGGTAAAATGACACCTCTCGACTCATTCGCCGTCAGTAAAATGTGGTTATTTCATTGGTTTGTGTTTTTTGACAACAGTATAATCTAGTTTAATTAAAACATTATTCAAAAATAAAAATAAATTATATTTTAAGAAAATAAAACATAATATTGCAAAGCATTGTCAGTATTTATACAAGTGCAATCAGACTTTTGTGTTTAGGCCCAGAATTTATTATTAATTACTCACTTTCATGTTGTTTCAGTCTCTTGAGACCTCCGTTCATCTTCTAAACACATTTTAAGAGACATTTAAAATCCAGGAAAGGAACCAAAAACATAGTCAAGATGTTCAATGTGTCTTTAGTGGATCAGCTGTAATCATACGAAGCTCCAAGAAGACTTTTCTGGGACTAAAAACTGTAAAATACAACTTTGACTGCCTTTGTTTTCTCTCCTGCATAAGTGCAACATACAGTAGAAACGTAATATCACACCCTAAATGTGCATCCTGATCTGATGAAGAAGACAAAGGCCAATAAAGTCAGGTTTACAGTTTTATTTTGGTGTAAAAAAGTCTTCTTGGAGCGTCGCATGATTACAGTTGAACCACTGAAGTCACATGAAACGTGTTGGTTCCTTTGGTTTTTGGTTTTCTTGCCTTTGAACATCTCGGGACCATTGCTGTCTGTGGAGGATGAGGGAGCTCCTGGATTTCATCTACAATATCTTAATTTGTGTTCTGAAGATGAATGAAAGTCTCAGGGGTTTTAAATGACATGAAGGTGAGAAATGAATAACAGAATTTTCATTTTTGGCTGAACTAATCCTTCAATGTTGTTTTGTGTGAGTTTGCAGCACATGCTGTGGCTCTGCTTCTGTTTTCTTCTTGGCAGTTTGCAGAAGGTGCATGAGAGCAGGTTCTTCTGGTGGATTTCCTACACTTAAGGACTTACTACTCATATAAGCTGCTGTTTTGATATATGATGTTAAAACAATAAAACCTGTGTCATTTATAATAAATCGGGAGTTCTGTTGTTTTTTTAAAGCACTGTAAATATATTAGGCTCCTCTTGCCTTTAATAGCAGGTGAGTTTCACACTACACTGAATTAACACAAGAAACAGCAGAACCTGTGTATCTTCTGACCTTGGCCAGATGTGCTGCTACACCTTTACCCCTGTGAGATTGAGGGACCTCAGTAGACAGCAGTTCCAGCTGCTGATCATGTCTGACGGTGTATTTCAGCACTGCACACCTCACCGTTCCTAAATCACAGCACAACACACAATATTACACACATTAGGTTAAGAATTATACACAGGATTTACCCAGCCAAACATTTTAATCATTCATTCAAATTATTTTCAGCTTAGTCCCTCTATTAATCAGGGGTTGCCACAGTGGAATGAATCGCCAACTTATCCAGTATATGTTTTAGGCAGCAACCCAACACTGGCTTATTCAATTTAGCTTCATATTTAGCTTATTCAATTCACCTACAGCACATGTCTTTGGACTGCGGGGGAAACCGAAGCACTCGGAGGAAACCCATGCAAACATGGGGAGAACATACAAACTCCACTGACCCAGCCGGAGCTTGAACCAGCAACCTTCTTGCTGTAAGGCAATCATGCTAGCCACTGCACCACCGTGACGCCCCAGACAAACATTATTTGGTCAAATTAAAATTATTCAATAATTAAATTACATTTTATTTGTAAACACTGCAAAAATGCTTCTCTTACTTAGATTTTTTTTGTCTTGTTCTAGTCCAAATATTTCACAATTCTTAAATCAAGAAGAATTTTCTAGACAAGCAAAACCTATTGTCTTGTTTTAACAAATAATATGCCAAAATTAAGTGAATTTTTCCTTAAAACTTGAAAAATAATCTGCAAATGGGGTAAGCAAAATAATCTTATGTCAAAAGGAAAAACAATATTATTTTGCTTACCCCATTTGCAGATTATTTTTCTAGTTTTAAGGAAAAACTTACTTAATTTTGGCATATTATTTCTTAAAACAAGACAATATGTCTGGCTTGTTTAGAAAATTGGTCTGCTGTGATTGGGCTTTCTTACATACAGTACAGTAATGTCAAACATGAAAACATTGTAAAAGTGGTACATGAATGAAACAATGAAACCATAAATATATGGAATAAGGATGAATAAACATGAAATCTATAGATAATGTAGTCTAGTTGGGTCATATTCTGTGGTAACTGATGTCATTTGATCTTATTTGATCTCATTTATCATTGTGAGTGCTTGTATCGGTTTATAATAGCATGTTAATAACATGATTAAAGATAATAACTTGATAATAACATGTTAATTAAATGAATACATGGTTAATTCAAATGTAATGTTTGAGTTGCATTTTGAAATGGCATCAATTTGATGTTTAATTGTATTATATTGAAAATGTGAACTTAGTTCAATGAACACAGTATCTTTGACTTGTGTGTGTTGTATTCAAGCACTTGAAAAAAAAAGAGTTAAGAGTTTTGCAAAAATGTGCAATTTTGCCAATGGATGTGAAGTTTGTTTCTAGAGTTTGGAAAATTGAAACCAGAGTTTAGAAATTTGTGGCAAAACGGTTGTAAAAAAACTGTAACTTGTGTGGATTAATTCTTCACCTATAACGTTAGTATAATAAAGTGAGCCAGCAAAATAAACATGATACATTTTGATTTTACACTGAATTTAACCTTCATTAATTCATTAAAGCTGTATTTTGACAACTTTAAATATGTTTTTTTTTGTATTCCTCCATGACATTAGAAAATACAAGATGTTTTAAGAACATCAAATTTCATCGAGGGAACTTTCAGCTTCTGGATCATTCGACTTTATTTGGGCTGTGAAAGGTTTTACTTGTTTATATCAGTGTGGTGTTGTGTTTTTCTTCAGTTTAGCACGTTTTGTCCCACACATAAATCTGATAAAAGATAACAATGTATGTTTTCCCATTTTGTCCATTTTCTGACATTTATCCTCTCTGTTCCCCCCTCTGCTAATGAACTCGCCCAGCGTTTTTATGAAGCTACAGCGTGTTGTGAATCAGCTGTTGTGATGGTCAGAAAGAGACAAAATGACGGGTCTTTTCTCTTACCGTCGCAGTTTAGAGTTATTGTGAAACGCTGATTCTGTCTGTCGTGTGTCACATTAGGAGTCAAATCAGTAAATCCACAACATCTCCTTCTGCTGAGTCGCTGACTGCTCTTGTGTGCGTGAAAGAATCGAAACTTGCAGCTTTGAGACAGGAGGTACCGCGCCATGATTTGACGTCACCAAAACAAACAGTGCAGGAAGAGTAACAGCAGAGGGCGCGGTTGAGCCACCACCACAACAACAGCTTTACTGTTTCGCTCTTTCTTGTTTGAGGCTGAGTGGTTAGCATTGTCCCCTCACAGTAAGAAGGTTGCTGATTTGAGTCCCGGCTGGGTCATTTGGCATCTCTGTGTGCAGTTTGCATGTTCTCCCCTTGTTGGCGTAAGTTTCCTCCAGGTGAAAGACGTGTTATAGGTGAATTGGATGAACTAAATTGGCTGTAGTGTATGTGTTTGAATGTGTGTGTATGGATATTTGGATGTTTCCCAGTTTTGGGTTGCAGCTGGAAGGGCATTCGCTGTGTATATGTTGGATAAGTTGGCGGTTCATTCCGCTGTGGTGACCCCTGATGAATAAAAGGACTGGAAAATGAATGAATGAATGTGATTTGTTATTTTTACTTTTTATTTTCCTATTGTCCCCAACAGAAATGGGCAAAAGTACACTAAAATTTCTTTTAAAATAAAATACCAAATGCAGTCTTCATTACATTGATTTACTTTGTAATAACATTGTAATTACATTGTTAAAACATTGTAATTACAGTGTTATTACATTTAGTTACTATGCCATTATATTTACTGTTATAAAATTGTAAGTGCATTTAACTTTGTAATTACTATGTCGTAACATTATAATTACAATGTAATAACATTGTAATTACATGGCTATAGCATTATAATTACATTGTTATAACAGTCTTACCACTATGCATTACTATGTTATAACATTATAATTACATTGTTATAACGTTGTTATTACATTGTTATGACATCGCTATTATTGTGTCATTAGATTATATCTACTATGTAATAACATTGTAATTGCGGTTTTATAACATTGTTATCAACGTTTTTCATAGCATTACATTTACTGTGTATCAACATTGCAATTACATTGTTATAACATTGCTAGTACTATCTAATAACATTGTAATGGAATTAACCTTGTATTTACTATGTCAACACATTATATTTACTATGTCATTACATTGTATTTACTATGCATTACCATTGTAATTGCATGGCTATAACATTTAACTACATTGTTTTTACATTGTAATTACATTGTTATTATATTGTCATAACATTTGAACCACTATATCATTACATTATATTTACTAGGTAATAACATTGCATTTACATTCCTATAACATTGTATTTACTTTAGTATTTACTATTATTTTACATTATATTTACTATGCATTAGCACTGTAATTGCATTGTTTTAACCTTGTAATTACATTATATTTACTGTGTTATAACATTGTAATAACATGGCTATAACCTTGTAACTACTATGTCATTACATTATACTATGTAATACAATTATAATTACATTGCTATAGCATTGTAATCACACTTTTATAATATTATAATTACTATTTAAAGTCATTCTTATAAAAATCTAATTATTATGTCATTGCATGGTAATTATATTGTAATAGCATAGTAATTACAATGTTATAGTGTCTTATTTTCCAGTCTTAGTTTGACTTGCTCCCGAATCTACCCCCACTATCTGTCTCTAACTTTCTTTATACGTGATGATAATTTCCATCTATACTCCAAGCATTAATCAACTTCTTCAGTGCTCTTCAAATTTCTAGTCTGATCCCAAGCCTTGGCAAATAAGGAAGCACCAATGTAGACTTCTTACAAAGTGTTTTACAGTATTTTAAAAATACAAAAATACAAGATATTAAAGTATTTTGTGATGCAAAATATTAAGACATTTTCATAAACTCTATAAAATACATATTACAAAATACTAATTTGTATTTAAAATACATATTTGAAATACAATTATCAGAAATACTGCCCATCCCTGGACCCCAAAAGCCAGCACACACTCCTGAATGTTCTTATTTGATTTAATTCATTTGATTATTACTTTATAAAACAATCCTTTACCAGAGCAAGTGCACTTTCTGTTTTCTCCACAGGGCGTCTCTGTCTCGCCTTCAGAAAGTTAACTCACAGCTGCTGTATGACTGTAGTAGACTGTACAATACACGTTTTGTTCAATACAATTGTGACCATGTAATTATTTACTTGGAAGTGGAAAAAAAGAAGATTGTTTTGATTAAAATGTATCATGACCAAACATTATGTATGGGGTATTTTGAGCTGAAACTTTACAAACCAAACACACACACACACGCGCACACACACACACACACACTCTAGGGACATCAGAGACTTATTTTATATCTTGTAAAACGGGACATAACAGGACCCCTTTAAACTGATCCAATTTCGGTCAATAAATATTATACATCAGTGCATTCTTACTGGAAATCGTACAAATTTACTGCTTTTAATTGTTAAAATGGCATTTGTAATGGCCGGTAGCCTATATAATTTTTCTGATATTGTTTTTTTTCTTCTTTATGTTACATAACACATTAATAGTTCATCTATGTCAGCGATGTATTTTAGGATTAGTGTGGGCATGAAGTGGGTAATAATAGGCGCACTCATGATGCCCACCCACACACACAAACACACACAACCACACACACACAATCTCACACAAACACACACAGACACTACACACACATAAGAGAGAGAGAGAGAGATAATAACACTTTAATTTAATAACTTCATACATTCTGATTTAAAAAATAAAATCTAAATACATTTAAATGCCATACAAAGATACATATATAAATAAATTATTTACAGCATAGAGCCTTATTAATAAACAAACTTTCCCGAAACCATTATTTGTAAGGCTAAAATGCAAATAGTATTCTTATCTTGTTGCCACCAAACACAAAAACAACAGTTTAGGATCTGTTTCTGTCAACCCTACGCTGTAAATAATATCTTCTAATGAACATTTTTCATATTTTTACAGGCCTTTTCTGTTTATTCACGGTGATTAATTGCATGATTTTACCTTTCATCTCCACTTTTGATGTTAAAATTACAACTCTACAATCTAACAAACTGACTTTTACTGACATTTTAGAAGTTTGAAACAATATATTGCATAAGAAATAATATACAGAGAGAATTAAGCCTGTAAAATAACAGGAAAGTACTGGCATTTTACTGTAATTTACAACAACAACTCAGACAGTATCATTTCAAACTATTAAAAATGTTCATCAAAGTTCTAAAATACATTAAAAGTTGTTGAAGGAAAGATCAAAATTCCATAATGCCATTCAAAAGAGTAAATAAATGATGAAATCAAAACAAAACAAACTAAAGAAACACAAATTATAACATATGGAAAACAGATATTTTTCCATGCCTGCCATATCCCATTTTGCTGTCTCTTTTAAATAATTAAAAATAAATAAATAAATAAACATACTTTCCCTTTTAATAAAAACCTATTTGCTATAAATATTTTGCCTGAGAGATAATTTAATGCTAAAGAAAAACATTGTTAATACAAGTTACTGTATAAATCTGTATTAAAATGTAAATATAAACATACTAAATGTAAAGCCCATTTTATGATTTTTAAACCAGAAGTGGAACAGTTGTTAAATAGCATTTTATTGTCTAATAATAAGAAAGCAGGTAAAATGTGTGTTTTGATTAATATTCTGCATACATTTTTATTTTCCTTCATTTCGTTGATCCATTTCCAGAGATGTTCAATAGGATTTAGGTCTGGGCTCTGGCTGGGCCACTCAAGGACATTCACTGAGTTATTGTAAAAGCTGCCACCATCATGCTTAACTGTAGGGATGATATTAGCCTGGTGATGAGCGCTGCCTAATTTTCTCCAAATGTAACGCCTGGCATTCACTCCAAAGAGTTCAATTTGAGTCTCATCAGAGCAGAGAATTTAGCTTCTTATGGTCTGAGAGTCCTTCAGATGCCTTTTAGCAAACTCCAGGCGGGGAGTGTCTTCCGTCTGGCCACTCTACCATACATGCCTGATTGGTGGATTGCTGCACAGATGGTTGTCCTCCTGTAAGGTTCTCCTCTCTCCACAGAAGAACGCTGGAGCTCAGACAGAGTGACCATCGGATAATTGATCAGCTCCCTGACTAAGGTCCTTCTCCCCTGATTTTCTTTTCAGCTTCTTTTCACCCTTTAATAATCAGGGGTCGGCACAGCAGAATGAACCGCCAACGTATCCAGCATATATTTTAAACAGCAAATGCCTTTCCAGCTGCAACCCAACACTGGGAAACACCCATACATTCTTGCATTCACACACTCATACACTACAGCCAATTTAGTTTAATCAATTCACCCATAGCGCATGTCTTTGGACTGTGGGGGAAACCGGAGCACCCGGAGGAAACCCACACGAACACAGAGAAAAGCTGAGACTCGAACCAGTGACCTTCTTTCTGTGAGGCGACAGTGCTAACCACTGAGCCACCGTGTCGCTCCTATGTTTTATTAACATTGTGTTTTATTATTGTTTGTAATTGTAATTCAAAATTTTGATGGTTAAGAATACTGTTTTTATTATTTATTATTATTGTTTTATCCAAAATTGTTGATTGTTAAATGAACTGTTATTGTTTTTTGTTTGTTTACTCTGTCATTTGTTTACTATGTTCTGCTTAACGTAAACATAATCACAAATGCTTTTTGTCATGTCAATGAAACAAGTTTAAAGGTGTGTGTGTGTGTGTGTGTGTGTAGAGAGAGAGAGAAAGAGAGAGAGAGAAAGAGAGAGAGAGAGAGATAAAAACGCACACACAGACCCCTTTAACCGCGGGGGTCTCGCGAGAGCATCAGTGCGAGATCTCGCAGGCCTGTTGTGTCTGACGGTGGACCGTCGCTGCGTGGGGGTTTTCGCTTGATGTCATCGGGAAAGACGCGAGAGCTGCGTTTCCTCCGCCGCTTCTCATGCTCCCGCCGCGTCCTCCGCTCGCTTCTCCACACACCGGCGCGGTTCTCCGGCAGGGTTTGCCCGGGTTTTCGGGGATGAGGCTGATGCGGCGGCGCTGCTGCTGTGCTCGCGCTCGGCAGATCGTCGTGCAGATGCGCGCGCAGCTGAGCAGAAAGATGGACCACAACACCGTCGACTAAAAGCGGCCACAAAACCACTCCGTTACCGCCGATTATACGCGTTTGACTCCTGCAGTCGAGGACTTGTCTTCCTGATGGATTTGTGGAGCGGCCTCCGGATGCCAAACACACCGAGAGCATCTGTAGCCTGTTAGCATTAAACGAAGAAGAGCGCAGTCACCATATGATGATGATGATGATGATGGAGGAGCTCTTCTTATGAGGAAGATCAGGGGCAGATCCTCATCTTCAGAGGGTTTGTTTTGGCCCTGGAGGCTGCTGGACTTCTAGCCATATCAAAGCTAGCATATCATGCCGTCCAGCCCTGTTTACTGACTTCTTTGATACACAAACACATAGAGACAGAGACTAGCTCAGTTCTTCATCGCATGTCAAGAGTCCAGGTTACCTGAGATGGATAAACTCACCATTATTTCAGGATGTCTCTTTCTGGCTGCGGATATTTTCGCCATCGCCAGCATTGCCAACCCAGACTGGATCAACACTGGCGAGTCAGCAGGTAAAAGAGGGAGAGAATGATCAATAACGCTGACTTACAGTGATTGGAGTCACTTAAAGTTGGTTTTATATTCGTACATTCAGACTTTCCCCTTAATAATCTAAATTTTAAAAGTATTATTTGTAAATTTTGAGTAGGGAAATACTATTTCAGCATATCAGCATATCAAAACAACATCGTTCACAGTCAATTAAATAGTGCTAATGTTGTTTTGAAGTCATGCATGCATGTCATTTATATTCAAAGTGGCAGCATGATACGCAACACATTTATGTCTGCAAGACATACAGTTAAAACCAGAAGTTCACATACACTCTAAGAAAAGGAACCTAACCTTTTTTTTAAATATCTGATGGTAAATCATACTAAACGTTTACTATTTTAGGTCTGTTTAGATTACCTAAATAATTTACATTTGCTCAATGCCAGAATAATGATAGAATTTTTTATTAATTTATAGACCGCCAAAAGTTTACATACATTTTCTTGGTATTTTTTTTAGCTTTGCTTTTAAACTGTATAACTTTGGTCAAATGTTTTGGGTATCCTTCCACAAGTTTCTCACAATAGTTTGTAGGAATTTTAATAGAGGTAAAGTTGGTTTTATATTCACACATTCGTTCATTTAAAAGTCTATATATTGTTTACCATGTTACTTTGAATTTTCGATCGGAATTAGCATGCAAGTATGACTTGAAAACAACATTAACACAGTTTATTTGATTGTGACCAATGTTGTACTTTGATAGTCATTGGCTGCTAATATGATTTCACTGTTTAGAGTTTGCAAATAATACTTTTATGAAATTAAATTATTAAGGGGAACGTCTGAATGTGCGAATATAAAACCAACTTTACCTCTATGGAATTTTATCCCATTACTCCTGACAGAATTGGTGTAACTGAGTCAGATTTGTTGGCTGTCTTGCTCGCACAAGCTTTTTCAACTCTGCCCACAAAATTTCCATAGGATTGACTTCAGGGCTTTGTGATGGCCAATCCAAAACATTCACTCTGATGTCCTTAAAGCACATTTGAACTAATTTGGCAGTATGCTTAGGGTCATGGTCTGTTTGGCAGACCCATTTGTGGCCAAGTTTTCATTTCCTGGCTGATGTCTTGAGATTTTGCTTCACTATTTCTCCATAATGTTCTTTCCTCATGATGCCATCTATGCTGTGAAGTGGACCAGTACCTCCTGCAGCAAAACAGCCCCACAACATGATGCTGCCGTCCCCATACTTCACAGTTGGGATGGTGTTCCTAGGCTTGTAAGCTTTTCCCTTTGCCCTCCAAATGTAACACTGGTCATTATGGCTAAACAGTTCAATCTTAGCTCCATCAGACCACAGGACATGTCTCCAACAATTATTCTTTTTCCCAGTGTAATTTAGCAAATTGTGATCTGGCATTTTTATTGATTCTGGCTTGTTGATTTTCCCATGTTGTCACACAAAAAAGCAGTGTGCTTGCGGTTTTCCTTAAACACTATTCTACAGTTGTGCCTCCAATTAACTCAGAGGTTGTCAATTAGCCAATCAGAAACTTCCAAACCCTTGACAGCATCATCTGAGCTTTTTCAGAGGCACAATAATCTTATTGTATGTAAACTTGACTTTCAAGAAAAGTTATAACAATTTCTCAAAAATATCTCTCTCGTTATTCTGCTATTAAGCAGAACAGAAACACATTTGATAATCCTAAATTACCTAAAAGAGAAAAAGTTTAGTCACATTAATATCTGACAATTTTTTTTTAAAGCTTATGTGCCTTTTTTAGTGTATGTAAACGTCTGGTTTCAACAGTATTTTAAAGATCGTTTGGTCTGAATATCTTCTGCTGTGTGAAAAGATTTGATAAATGTCATTAGAAGGTGTATTTAGCAAACATATTTGCTGAATCATAAACATCTTAAAGATGTTTTCCACACTTCTAATCGACATCTAAAACGAGACCTATAATAGACATAATTCAGATGTAATAAATACATCTTCCAGATGTAAACGCACACAAAACAGTCGTCGCTGTGATGAAAGTGGGAAGTAGTACTATCAGAGTACTGAAAAAAGTGTTGCATGCAGAACTGTTGCAAACAATTTATTTGTGTTGAATTTAAACATTCAAATTAAGTGTAATAATGTTCAACTTAATTTGTTTGTTTAAATTCAGCCCAAATAAATTGTTTGCAACCACTTAACGTAAAAAAATTTAGTAAATCCAAGGAATCATCTTTGAATAATTTTTTTCAGTTTAGTTGTCAGTGTTCAAATGCGAACAGCTTTAGCTCAGTCTGCATGTTTACAGTTCTCCTAATGTCTGTTTAGATGATGAAGAAGTTATAAAGTGACACTTTTAGTAACATGCATTACGTAAATGCACTGTAAAAAAAAAATTCAGGGTTCTACAAAATCCATTTGTCCCAACACAGATTGATTAAGTTAACTTAAATTTAAACGGATTGAACATAAAGCAATTACGTTGTCCCGGAAAAATCTCAAGAATTGTGCAGATTTAGCTCATTCTAAATAAGTAGTTTGAACAAGATGCACAATATTGTAAGTCAATGCTGAATCAGTCATGCTTTTGATCAGCAAATATGACATGTAAATACCTGAAATACTGCAGAAGATTGATTTTTGTTATGTGTGCTTTGAAATCAATATTTAGTGCAGCAATACACAGGCATGTTTATGTCTGGGAATTTAAAGAATGCAGGCTTTGGGAATTTTAGTTTGGGGATTAGATAGTGGGAATGGTCAGTTTAACTTATAAACATATTATTTATGTTATAAAATATTAGTATTTCCTTTAAGCTCATTAAAAAATCAAATGGGAATAAAACTATTTTATTATGCTTCTCTTCTGATGTTCTCTGTGATTCTTTTAAGGTTTTTTTAAACATTTTATTATGATTAAATCTTATCCAATATTAACATGTTCAGTTAATTTACAAAGAAATAAGTAGTTATTTTATTTTAAAATTTTGAAGTACATATTTCAAACATCTTAATAATAATGTTGTTCATTAATGTTACATTTTGTTCAAATAAACTCCAACATTTTATTAAATATATTATTTTAAAATTGATTTAAAGATGTGTTTTGTTCTAAAATATTTCCCACTTTTAGTTGTTAAAATGTACTTGAAGCTTAAAACTGTTTTATTACAATAATAGTATGTATTACAGTTCAGCTCTTTTACATTAATGAAACATGCGTGCGATAAATATACATTTTTAGCTCATTTAAAGAAAATGTGTTATAAAAGTATATGTTATAATGTAAGTTCAGCTCTTAAACATCTTTTATAGTGAATACTTAACAAGTTTTCAGCAACTTTCACAGAGTGAAAAATTCTATAATAATAATATTGATCATGTTAATACTCTTAAACATTTTTATAATATATCCCATTTAAAAAGTCCATCAATATGAGTGTCAGAGAAGTTGTTTTTTGATACAACAACCATGCTTAAACTAGGACTGGGCCGATTAATGATATATTAAATCGTGATAAAATTTATGTCAACAACAGTAGCCCCTTTCACACAGTGATACCTGTAAATATCCTGAAAATTTACAGAACAACTTTACCGGTAAATTTAAAAAAGCGCTGTTCACTCAGGTGAGAGCATTACGGAATTTTTGAATGCGTCTGACTGTTCTGATTGGCTAAAGTAGACGTCTCACGTCAGTACGTTCTAGACGTGCACGCGCTCTTTCCGGCAGTCTTCCTTCTCCTTCTCCTTGTTCACACAGCGCAACATTCTGGCAGATTACCGCTAATGTTCTCTAAAACTTCTCTTTCCGGAAAATAGCCAGAACTAATTTTCCGGAGAGGTATGTATGTGTGAAAGGGTTGTAGTGATAAGATCTGGACTTTTTTTTTTACTCTCTATTGATTTTAGAGCCAATCACACAGCAGAAATGGTAATATAGAAGTGTGTTGATATTAGAGATGCTCCGAATTTTCAGCCACCGAAAATTTATCAACCAAAAATACGTTATGCCATTTAATAGACCCTCTAATTTTTGTGGCTTCGGTAATTGTTGGGGTACTCTTCTAAATCTGGAAGCATTAACAACTTATATCGAAATGCATATCATTATCGTTCAATAAGGAAAATAATTATCAAGATTGCCTTTTTGCCATATCACCCAGCCCTAACTCAAACTTGCTGCTTGTTCTTACTACTTAAAAAAATAAGCTAAAACAACACAATTCTTGAGATTGTTTTGGGACAACTTAATTGTTTGATGTTCTATCCACTTAAATGTGTTACATTAACTTAAAGAGCCCATTTTATACATGAAATAGGGTCATATCTTGGTTGTAAGGGTCTCCAACAACAGTTTAATATGCTTGCAAGGTCAAAAACACTTTCATGGTCTTATAATCTGCATTTATTTTTACCTAACTATTCCAGCGACTCCCGTATGAATCGTCCAGTGATTCATTTGTTCCCAAACCCCTCCTTAGCGCGAAGCTAATCTGCGCTGATTGGACCGATGACAGTCTGTTGCGATTGGTCGACTGCCTTCAGTCAGAGAGTGAAATGCCCAACAGCTAATCAGCAATCTAAAAGTAATCACAGTTCATACACGCTCGATAGTGTAGGCGTGGATTTTAGCTGCTAGTGGGTCAATGTAAATACAGACTATGGACTTAAAAATTCAGACGACTAACTATTTTATTGAGCAAAAACTGTCAAGGAGATCTCATAGCTTGTCTCACTCTGCTCTTTTCACAGACACAAACACACACACACACACACACATTGCCCTCGTCCGCGCACACACACACAAAAACACACACACACCTCTGGTAACGCGATAAGAGAATATACCGAGTTAACCTGATACAGTACACGCGGTTACAAGAAACAAATCACAACTAAATACATTTGCAAGCTAGAGTCAACGAGGCAACAACTTTAATCGCACGTACTTACACTTGAGAAATGGAGAAAGAAACCCATCCTGACGTCCATCAGTAAGTTACTCTTTACTGATCCTTCCTTTAACAAACGCAGATGAAGTATTCTTTGTAGCATGTAGTTTCCAGTAGTTTCCAACTGCTTGGTTATAATGCTGAGGTTTCATCTTTGGGTAGAGACTCGATAATATCCATCTGCAGTGTGACTTCAATCGACCGGCATGTTTGTGTGTGTGTGTGTGTGTGTGTGTGTGTGTGTGTGTGTGTGTGTCTGGGTTTCTGCGTCAGAGGGCGGGGCCGCAGGTTTCAAATCTCCCGGGTTTGCGCGTGCACGTGAATAACTTGGTTTCGTTCGTACGTCATGGCGAAACACCTAAAGACTCGGTATCAAGGCGACTCGTTTGAAGCACTATGAGTCGACTCTTATAGATGAATCAACAGTTTTAAACACTTTACTCTTACAGATTTAAGCCTTAGCTGGATACTTTACTTCACTTAGAGCTGTGTTACACACTACATGGAGGGGAATTTTCAAAAACCCATAATATGGGCTCTTTAATTGATTTGTGTCGGGACAAAAACATGAAGGATGTTTGTGTTACACTGCATTGTTTGTAAACAGCATCTCCATTTATTTAATTGTCATTTTTACTTTTATCTGATGACTTAATTGCTTATCTTTGAGCTCAAATCATGCACAGGAGAAATAACTTACAGTTCTTCACCCATCAGTTTATCACTACTGTTATAGTTCCTCCTCCTCAATTGTGTTTAGAAGCTGTTATTATTATAGATTAAACTGCACTGTCTTCGGATGCCCATGTGCAGACGGGCGGGTGATAAACAGCTGCTCTTTGTTCAGCGTCAGTAAAGTGGGTCAGCAGGGGTTCAAGCTCAATCCACTGCGCTCAGCACCAATCAGAGGCTGCGTGTTGTTTCCACACTTCGCTGCTGAATCAGGTGTAAATCCCGGCTGCCATGTTCAAGACGCACATGCTGCATATCCAGATCATTTCAGCTGCTCGTCCGTCTCAGGCATTTCTATTGTTTTCAGTAGACGTGGTTGTTGTTCTGAAGCCCCCACGCACACACACACAAAGGAGGGTTTTCATGAGGGGAATGAGGGAAGCAGTTCTGATCCGTTTTTCATTATTTGATATTATCTGATGTGAATGATGGATGCAGTTTTCATTACTGTAATGTGTCCTGGTGTCTGTTGTACGTCTGATGATGTTTGTAATATTTTGCATAATTTCATATTTTGCTGAAGTTATACGTCACTGTCTTTTTATAGTTTTATATCGTCACTTTTATTTATTGATATTATACTATAGTTTAACAAACAATAAGTCATGTTGTTGAATATAGTCTTTTTTTATTTAATTTTATTTATTTACTAGGGGTGTCACGATTTCGATTTTTAATCGAAATCGATCGAAATTTATGCTCAATTTCGATTATCGAATCAAAAAATAGAATCGTCGATGCTGCCACGCCCCCATGTCACGTCAGCTTGGCTTGCCAAGCAGAAAAAAAAACCGGCTTGTTGAAGTGCTTGTTAAACTGCAGAAGCAGGAGACCCGTCGACAGAACTTAAACCCTCTCCTCTTTCAATGAATTCGCCGGTGTGTAAGCATTTTGGATTTCCAGTGAGTTATGTTGACAACGTTCGTGTTGTCGACAAAAAAAACACAGTTTTGCAAGCTCTGCTATGTACGTATTACGTACGGATCGTCCGATAGACAACACCGGCATCGCGATCCTCCGCCCGCCCCCGTTGCAAATCCGCTCGCGAAAAGTACACACTCAGGCCCTGTTTACACTGTCTTTGTTTTTAAATGGCATTTTAGAACGACAACGATTTGACATCCACAGTGGCGTGTGGCATTTCTGAGCAGCCCTCTTTCCTCTCTACCTCTGAAAATGCACATCACATGACCACACAGACACAGACGCACTCACAGCCATGCGCTCGAGACAGCAGGTCCAGGCAGTCAGAGGACTGCTTCAATCTTTCACTCACTTGTACTTAGTCATTTTAGCGAACACCTCAGATACTGTTGGCTGGTTCCTGTCGGTTGTGCGTCTTTTTTACCGACGCCATTATAACGACACAGATCACTGCCTATTCACGAGTCCTGCAGAAAAAGTGATTGACAGGTGGTAATTATGTGTGTATCTTGCCTTTATTCATTTACTGTATGATTTGTTTATGGGTAAAACAAAGACCATGCAGGTAAGGTAGTTTAGACGGTAGGCTACAAATAATTAATTGGTCATTAATTAATTAATTATTCATAATCGAAAATCGAATCGAATCGTGCCTTTAGAAACAAAAATGTAATCGAATCGAGGATTTGGAGGATCGTGACACCCTTATTATTTACTTGCTTATTTACTATGTGGTTGGACAATATGTATCTTTTAAAACTTAAAATAGCTGTTTTTGAGCTTATTTGGGTCAATGATTCAGTGATCCATTCATAAAGATTATGGTATTTTATTTTAAGATCAGTCATTTTTAACAAATATATAATTTATTCAGGAAATTGCTTTATAAATAATAGCCTTGCTGTTAAGGATGGGGATTACCTAGTTGATGGTTGACCATTTGGCTTCGTTGGGTCATTGGGTCAGCATCTTTAGTTAGTTTGGTATGTTGGTAATCAGTGTTGGATGTCAGCTGAAGAGAGCACTCTGATTGGTTAATCAGCAGCAAATCAGAGCACGAGAACCAACTGAAGTGATGTCGCCACGCCAGTAAACAAATCAAGTCAAGATGGAACACAGAGGCTGGCTGTAATTTCACTACTTTTCGTAAACATTTGCAAACAATATGGATCTTTAGATTATCAGATATTTTTGCATGAGTGAATCCATCTGTGGTGAGTGATAATTACTCTGATAATCAACTCAGGCTCATTGTGGATGCGTACCCCGCTCTACAGTTCTGGAGATTGCGAGTTATGAAGCCAGATAAATGCTGTGGGTTGGTATGATGTGTGTGTGTGTGTGTGTGTGTGTGTGTGTATATATATATATATATATATATATATATATATATATATATATATATATATATATATATATATATACATATATATATATAAAACCTTAAAACCGTCCAACACCAACTTTACAGTTAGTCATTGGGTTTTGTAGGCCCATTGGTCTGCATCAGTCGGGCATGTTAGTTTGGTACAGCATACAGGGCTGCGTTGGATCCATGTGCACTCAACGCAGGAATAAATCAGTCTTAAATTAAAACAATACTGTAAAAACACTTGTATAGATGCAAGGTTTGTTTGTGTGTCGGATTGTTCTTTCAGGCTGGCAAATGAAGAATAGTGAGTTGATTGTTTGGTGCCTGACTGTGTGCAGTTCAGAATGGGCTCTGTTGTAAGCCATTGTCAGATTGTTTCCTTCCTGTGAATGGTAAAATCATTAAAGTGTTTGTAGTCTCCCTGCCCTGGCTTTGATGTGGTCTGTGACCAGAGTAAAGCAGAATAATTGGCCGATGACACGTTGTTTGGCCTCTAATTTGGTCTTTTGATCTGCTTGTAGACTTTTGCATTGAAGTTTTGTTTTTTGTCAATTTTTTTGTTTTTCTTTTTATGATTAGTTCACAGAAACATTTTCTCACAGCTCAAGAAAGATATTTTATTTTAATTTAATTTAAAAAAGATTGCTTTCATTCGTTGATGTCAATAGAGTTTGTCAGGATTAACCCTTCTCCGACTGTGTTACCGACATGCTTGGTGCAACGGTGGATCAAAAAGCCACTAAAAGAGTAGAAACAACAACAACAACATAAAGTCAGACGTCATAATCACTTCTGGTGCCTGTTTCACAAAGCTGTTTTGGGGTTTATGTAATGTATTTTTTTAAATACATTGAAAGGATTGTGTTTTAGATTCAATCTAGTGGTCAGACGCGGGAATCACAGTGCATTATGGGGATTTTCTTGCTGTTGAGTCTACATGGGTGGTCAACCCATTGCTGTGCATTGTGGGATTGATTAAGTGCATTTCATAGGCTGTTTCTCAATTCCAAGAACGCAGAGAACGGACTTGTGTTCTTGTGGAGACCGGTCTTGCTGGGTGTCCTCGGAAGAACGAACTTAGGAGACCGCGAGGACAGAGAACGCGTCCTTTGAGAAATGGGATGCTGCGTTCTTCCTGATGGTCACATGACCTTCACACGTTTTAAATGGTAAATTATTTAAACATTACAGCACTCATACAACGATTTATTGTTTTTCCCCTTTTCAAAATATATACTATGCATGAAAACATTATAAATATATGTTGCAAAATATAAATAAAACAGTTTTTAATACGAATTTCAGCAAACAAACAACCCTTAATGTGTTTATTCCTTCATTAAGATGTCCATGGTAATGTTTATATTCACCGTTTCATTTAGTGAAACTCCTGAGGTAAATAAGTTTAATCTCTGAACTTTAATAATAAATCTAAATAAAATGCAGTGCTTCCCACCTCCAGTCGCAATGACTTCTGGGACTTCCAGAGCGAGTTCGGTGCTCAAGTCTGCATCGTTGCGTCCTCGATATTAAGATCACATCCGGGAAGTTTCGAGCGTCCTCCGTACTTGCGGTCTTTAGTATTGGAACTGAACTTAGGCAGCTGTTGATGACGTTGCACGAGAACACGAGGATGCAAGACCGCTGAAGAACGCATATTGAGAAACAGCTATAATGTCTACTGTGATTTCAGACACCTCCAGAAATGGCTGCTCCCTCAAATAGTGCACTATATGAAAGTATAATGGACCATTTTGGATACTGTTCTAGTCCTCGCGCCCCACTGCTCTGCATATTTCACATGGCTTTCTTATTTAGCACACCTGATTCAGATAACCAGCTGGCTGTAACGACTCCATGCACGAGCTGGGTTCTGATTGACAGCTCTCTTCACACACCGTGTGTATCCCTTCTTCGTTGCACTGAGCACGAGAAACCTTTATATCACCTCAGAATGTTAAGTGAATTGCAGATTTCTTCAACGGCAATGCATGCAGCGCCTTCTTACTAGAAAAGTGTGAAGTGACATAATATATCTCTATAAATGAATGCAATATCGATTCACAAATCACACTAAAATGACATTTGAAAGAAACCTACAGTTGAAGTGTGAACTGTATTATTATGTATATTTTCTTCCTTTATTTCTGTTTACAGAAAGATTTCAA
The DNA here is from genome assembly GCF_052040795.2 of Danio rerio. Taxonomy (NCBI): domain Eukaryota; kingdom Metazoa; phylum Chordata; class Actinopteri; order Cypriniformes; family Danionidae; genus Danio; species Danio rerio. Next base: position 63,173,717 of record NC_141023.1, read on the forward strand.
CACGTTTTTTTTAATAATGGGTAATAATTTTTAAAGGTAAAATAACTTTTTAGGGGTTTTCAACTTTATTTGGATAGAACAGTGGAGATTTTACAAACAGGAAATGTAGAGAGCAGAGAAAGGGAAAGGATCAGCCAAGGACCTCGAGCCGGAAATCGAACTCAGGTCACCGTGAGCACCTTGGTGCTGTGTGTCGACGCATTAACCACTAGGCTATTGGCGCCAACGTTTTCAACACATTTCTGAACATAATATTTTTAATAACTCATTTTTAACTACTGATTTATTTGAAATTTACTATGATGACAGTAAGTAATATTTTACTAGATATTTTAGGATACTAGTATTCAGCTTAAAATTACATTTTAAAGGCTTAACTAGGTTAATTAGGCAAGTCAATGTACAACAGTGGTTCGTTTTGTGGACAACTGAAAAGAAATATAGTTTAAAGGGGCTAATAATATTGACCTTAAAATAGCTTTAAAACAATTGAAAACTGCTTTTATTCCAGCCAAAATAAAATAAATCAGACTTTCTCCAGAAGAAAAAATATTATCAGACATACTGTGAAAACTTTCTGGCTCTGTTAAACATCATTTGAGTAATATTTGAAAAAGAAAAAGTGGAGTCCACTTTGTTGGGCGATTACAGTTGAATTAGAACAAACTGAGGTAAAAAGAGAAACATACAAAATGCTGACTGACTTGATCTTAACTTGATTGGGTTTGTTTTTGTTAACCTGTTTACTTCACAACTTGGAGTTTGTTGAGCTCATTTTGTGGAACAGGCCTCTGTTGTTATAAGGTACTTTTGAGTTAGTCAGGAGAGCAAACGCATAGTTAACTTTTCAAATGTATGGTACTAGCTCAGTAACACTATTTTACTATAGCATCAAGAACAACTCACATATGGGTTATTTTAAAGTAAAATGTAAATGCTTTTTCAATCTGTGTAATCAAACATTAAGAATGGACTGAAATGTGAAATTCTTGTTTTAAAATGCTCCTGGTTTTGTGTTTAGAGCATAACTAGCTGTAGAAAAAATGGTAACATAATTTAGATGTTGGAAACTAATGATAAAATGTATGATTATTTATCATACATTTATTTATGTATGAAAATTTAGGATGTAAACAGTACATGCATTAAAAGTAAAAAATTATAGGCCTTTTGGTCCAGATCGCATACATCAAATCAGATTATCGGTGTCCATGTAAACCTACTCAATGACTACGTTTACATGGACACCATTAGTTTGATTTTAATGCGAGTAAGACAATACTCTGATAAAGAGTCGACCATGTAAACATATGATTCATTTAATCCAATAAAGGTCATAATCGAACTAAAGAGAAATCAAATTGAGACATGTGGAATATGCCAATTTTAGTCGCATTATTAAAGTGCATTACAGACATGTAAACACCTTAATCGAATTATTACCGTCATGTTGGGATTTTCGTCGCGTTTTGCGACAGGATAGTCCACACACACACAAACACACAGCTTTTTGACACTCTTTGCACCTACCGAGTCAGTGCAGACCATAGACACCTGCCTCGTGAAATGCGGATCTTTTTTTTTCTTCTTCCATTCAGCATGCGGTATGAACTAGAGGTCTGCATTCCCGTGGCTGTTCTGCGGGACCCGACCAGATTTTTGCGGCGCGGGATTCTGAATAAAGCGCGGGAGCGGTCGGTAACGGGTTTAATTTGGGACGTCTAGCAATATCGCTCTCGACTCCTGAGCGAGCGAGCACGCGCATGTATATGATTGAAACTGCGCGATGCTGTGTTTAGCTTGTTTGTTGGTGTGTGTATGTGTATGTATATGTGTGTGTGTGTGTGTGTGTGTGTGTGTTTATACAGACAGCTTGTTATAGGCAGTCTGGACTCTGTATAGCTGTGTGGTTTTCGGTTTTGTCCTCCGCCCGCTCTTTAGCGGGATTGGTCGAGGTGGGTAGAAAATGGGGTGGGTCGTGCCGCGGGACAACAAATGCTGAATTAAAGCGGGAGCGGTCAGGTTCGGGCTAAAAACTGGCGGGGGCGGGATTCAAAATTTAGTCCTGCGTACATCTCTAGTATGAACTTCCATTAAAACATCTCTTCCAGCAGTTCATAGTTGCATCCAACATCTTGTTTGTCAGGGGGGGGCATGCCGGAATGAAAGTGAAAGTGCCAAACCTGCAGTTAAAGTTGACAAATTAATAATGAAACACCCAAAATTACATGAAACTCTGGAGGAAATGCGGATAGCGCTGTTATGCAATGACGTTAATTAACTAAGTATGTGCTATAACATGTAAAACAGGATCATGAAAGAAACCTTCAAAATGCAACTCATATAAACGCTTTAATCTTATTATTGTCTTAATTAGATTAAAGCAACTAATTCGATTACTGATGTCCATGTAAACGTAGTCAATGGTGTAAGCTCATATGTATATTATATAGCGCACTTCCTATATACAACCTTTTATTTTGTTTCTTTAAATAAGTTTAATCTTTCAAATATAAATATTTCAAATTACCATGCTGTTTTCTCACAGTGACCCACCGCCTCTTTATTCGCCCTAGAAACTAATTGCTGATTTTAATTGAACATGTGGATGTTTAGACCAGAGTGAGTCAGAATCGCTGTGTTGGTTCAGCTGTTGGCAGGAGCCCATGTTTTTTATTGTGTTGACCCCAGTGGTGCTCAGCTGGTTTGTATTTATTAGCATTTTTTACATATTTATGCAGTCGTTTTTAACTTCTTATTCATTTTCATGTCCATTTAAGCTGCATTTTGTTAGCCCATCGAGATTTACAGTTCATTGTAGGTGGTCCAGCCAATCATTCTCGCTGTTGTCGAGTATTACTAAAGCCAGTTGGGTTTAATGTTGGGGTTGGTGTAGATCTTAGCTATGAGGGATTGAGTTTAGGGTTGGGGTAGATGTGGATGTTAATAATAACACACACCATGTAATGGGTAATTTCCAGCAACAATCACTTACTAATGCACGTCCACTATGCATTAGACCTGATCCAGTATGTCATCGTGCAACAGTTTGCAGCAAGGACACACTCAGTATGTTTTTATATGAGAGTATCGCCATCGGACGGTAATTACAGTAAATTAACATTGACTAATAGGAAATTAGCTGTGGTAAAAAATCATATGAGAAATCGATTTTTTGTCGATTCTGAGATTTTCAAAATGTGTTGTTCTTTCCAATTGATTGTAAGCTTCGTTTTTTAAAGTTAGATGGCTTTCTAGGCCAGCTTTTAACAACGTATGGCACTCCAGACTAGTTTTTAACCAAAGAAAGTGCTCTATGCTAGTTTTTATCAGAAGATGGAGCTCTAGGCTAGTTTTTATTAGCAGAAACCGCTCAGCTAGTTTTTGACAAAAAGGTGTTCTAAGCTAGTTTTTAATAGCAGATGATGCTCTAGGCTAATTTTTAATAGCAGATGGTGCTATAGGCTAGTTTTTATCAGTAAATAGCGCTCAAGGCTAGTTTTAAACAGCAGATGGCGCTCTAGGATAGTTTTTAAAAGCAGATGGCGCTCTATGGTAGTTTTTAACCACAGAAAGTGCTCTAGGCTAGTTTTTTATCAGTAGATGGCACTCTGGGCTAGTTTTTAACAGCAAATGGTGCTCTAGGCCAGTTTTTAACAGCAGATGGCGCTCTAGGCTAGTTTTTAACAGCAGATGATGCTCAAGGCTAGTTTTTATCAGCAGATAGCGTTCTAGGCTAGTTCTTATCAGCAGATGGTGCTCCAGGCTAGTTTTTGACAAGACGCTCTAGGCTAGTTTTTATTAGCAGAAATTGCTCGGCTAGTTTTTACAGCAGATGGCGCTCTAGGCTAGTTTTTAACAGCAGACGGTGCTCTAGGCTAGTTTATGACAGCAGATGCCGCTCTAGGCTAGTTTTTAACAGCAGATGGCGTTCGAGGCTAGTTTTTGACAGCAAATGGCGCTCTAGGCTAGTTTTTAACCACAGAAAGCGCCCTAGGCTAGTTTATGATATCAGATGGTGCTCTAGGCTAGTTTTTAACAGCAGATGGCGCTCTAGGCTAGTTTTTAACAGCAGATGGCGTTCTAGGCTAGTTTTTAACAGCAGATGGCGATCTAGGCTTGTTTTTAACCACAGAAAGTGCTCTAGGCTAGTTTTTGACAGCAGATGCCGCTCTAGGCTAGTTTTTAACCACAGGAAGCATTCTAGGCTTGTTTTTGACAGCTGAAAAAGCTATTTGCTAAGTTTTAGTAGTACATGACACCTTAGCCTTTTTTTCAACAACACTTGGTGCTCTAGGCTACTTTTTAATGTTAAATGGAACTCTAGGCCAGTTTTTTTAGTCTAGTTTTAAACAGCAGATGGAGCTCTAGGTTAGTATTTAAACACACACACTATGGCATCATACTAGCCAGTTAACAAAGACATTTCTTGTTGCTGCCTTTTCATTTTCCACTAAATGAAAACCAGGATGAATCCACTTAAAAGACGGTAATGATGGTAATGACTACACTAAATCACCGTAGTTGGCATCTCAGTACGCCGGTAATGGCAGTGATTTGATTATCGTCACACCCATATAGACATGGGACTATAAGCGGTTTCAAGTTTTACCGTGCTTTTGGAAAAGTCAAGGTTTTAAAACCTATACCTACACCCATAATACACTCATATATGGTCTCGAGAAATATCGCAGTTTCCTTCGTTTGTTTTTGTGAAGCATCACTCAAAAGCCTTGTAAAAGTATTTCTCACCTTGTCAGGCCTGTAAGTAAAGGCATTTAAACCTCATTTCCTTGCTGATCTCAGACTGACACTGTCATGGTCTCACAGGAATGCATCCATCCAGACAGACTCTCAGTTCGTCTCCTCAGACCTGGAGATCTGCTGGATTGGCTCAGTTTCTCATGTGCTCCGCCAATGAGACAGCTGTGAGGACGACGTGTTTGTTCGCCGTTTCAATAGGCAATAACAGTTCACAGGCCCAAGTCACGGCAAAGACTGGAAATTATGCAGCGAGGACCTTCAAACTCAAACCCGAGAGCTTGCAGGGACAAAACAGGAGTTGGTGGTCGTGACATTTACAAAATGGGGGAAAAAAAAGCCCTCCAAGCCTTTTATTCCCAGAGCAACACTCGGAGTGAGAGGAATGATTAATTGGGCTCGCTTGTCTCTGTGTGACAGCATACAGTACTCGTTTCACTCTCCAGGCGGGGAGCTGATTGTTTGGAGCTTGTTTTAGAGGTGTCGAAGGCATTTTTTAACAGAACCGTTTCTGTTTGCCGCGAAACAAGCAGGCGACTAGAAATGCCACTTCCTCCCACTGCTTCTGAAGAGCCTGCTGAGTTCAGATTCAGAAAAACACACTGCATTAAAGAGCGTCTCAAACTGAGGGTTGTTTTCAGGTCACGGCACAATCAGAGGACTTCTTCTGAAGCGGTGTTGAGGGGGAATTCGTCAGTTGTGTTAAACAGAGCTGATAAAACTGAAATCTTCAAGGTGAACAGTGAAGTCGCACTTTAGTTTTTGTTCTGCTGAATTTCCTGAAATATAAGCTCAAGTTCAGTTGATTCACATTTTTGCTGCAGTGAGGACATCAGTGTTTTGAGATTTAACATATCTTTTTGTCTTCATCAAATTCGTTTAACGATTAAAATATCTGTCAATTAACTGTTTTCTGGGTTTTTTTTTACGGTTGTGAATTACATTATGGGATGTTGATACCTGCTATGTCGACTTTTGATGTTAAATTCAACTCTACAGTTGAACAAAGTGGCCTTAATTGACTTATAGTAGTTTGAAATGATATAATGTATAATAAATTATATATAGAGAAATAAGTCTAAAATAATTGGTAATGTTATGTGGCAGTTAAATACAGGGTTTCTGTAGGGTAAAATTTCCTAAATCTAAAAATCCAAATTTTAGGGCTTAAAAAGTTTTAAATTTAATGCATTTACTAACATGAACTAATCATGAACAACACATGTAGAGCATTTATTAATCATAATTGAACATTTACTAATGCATTATTGACATCCAAGTCTGTGCTTGTTAACATTAGTTAAAGCACAGTGAGTTAACATGAACTAACAATGAACAACTGTATTTTCATTAACTAACATTTACTTGCATGAATAAATACTGTAGTAAATGTATTGTTCATGGTTTGTTCATGCTAATAAATGCATTACTTAACATTAACTAATAAATCTTATTGTAAAGTGTGACCAAATATTGTGTTGTAGGTCTTAAATCTTTTATTAACAGGTCTTAATTTTTCTTTGTTCATTTATTGCTACCAAATCTGACCAAAACCCACACAATCACCAACAATAATCTCAATAAAACTTTAAACTTTTTAGTTAATGTTATTTGATACTTAATTTATTTTAATTTCAACTCTTTTTATCATAATGGTTCAATTATTTTTCCTACAGTAACATTTGTTTAAACATGCTCCATGTATTTACTGCTGAGGATACTGACCTGGACAGATTGTTGTGCATACAGTTAGTTTATTCTAGTTTTTAAAACTTTAAAAAAAAAAAAAATTTTTTTATTTTTTAAGTTTATGTTGGAAAAAAAGTGTATGGATAGAAATAGAGCTTGCTTGTTTTTTTTGCACCATATTTAAAATATTTTGCTAAGAAATAAAATCTAAAATATATATATTTATATAAATAAAAATTAATAGAGAAAATAAAATTATTTTCTGTTTGGGCCATTAAAAAAATTCCTTAGCCTTTAGCCCTTTACGAGTCTAAAATTTCATTTATAATGGTCTTAAAAGTGTCTTAAACAATCTTAAATTTAACTTGATGATACCTGCAGAAACCCTGTACAAGGTCTTTGTCGCATAATATACAATACCAACCCAGACAATATATCATATTAAACTTGAAAATGTTAATAAAAGTCACTTTTTCAAACTTTTCAAGGTTAAAAGTTGTTGGAAGAAAGATCAAGATCCCATAATGCAATTCAAAAGCAAAAACATGGAAAAATAAATATAAAAATACAAATCACAAAATGCCAAAAACGGCGAAATTATGAATATTTCTCCGGTAAACCTTGAAACCGGGCATCGTCCCATGCATCCTGACAGAGCTGCACAATTAATCGTAAAAAATGGCGATCTCGATTCGACCCCCTAGACCAGGGGTGTCAAACTCAATTCCTGGAGGGCCGAAGCCCTGCACAGTTTTGTTCCAACCCTGCTCCAACACACTTACCTGTAGGTTTCAAACAAGCCTGAAGGACTCAATCAGTTTGATCAGGTGTGTTTAATTAGGGTTGGAACTAAACTGTGCAGAGCTGCGGCCCTTTTGGAACTGAGTTTGACACCTGTGCCCTAGACGATCTTAATCCAGCATTTCTACGATTCTGTCAATCATATTTTCAAGTTCAGGAGAGAAGCGATGGTGGCCGCACAAGTCTTCACATTGTTTTACATGCGTTGTTCATCAATGTTTACTCTGAATGAAGTCTACTTAACTGAACAGAAACAGCATAGGCTGTGAATAACAGGTAATAATGTTGTAAATAACATTCAGTTTGTGGCACAGAGTGATCGTTTGGGAGCTGCGCGGGAAGTGAACCGCTCTTAGCGGTGAAAATAAAACCAAAAGCGTACACAGTGTTGCCAGATGTAGCTGACTGAACCCGCCGAAATGCAAAAATACCCACCCAGTCTTCTGAATTCACGAAAATCACGTCAGTGACAGATTTAAAGCAGAAAATGACAGATTGTAAGCATATATCTCAAACACAATAATTCACCACTAGAATTATCATCAGCATTAATGACCAGGACACATCTAACGTCTGTTCAAGTCCACCATTTCAAGTCTATACAACATTCAGCATTTTAACCAACAGTACAGCTACACAAAGCCTATTGCTGTTCCACCACATGTTTGAGAATAACAATGATAATAGCCCACTCATATTAACCTTTATTTTACATCTACAGAATCGTGAGAAATCGTGATCTTTATTTTAGGCAAAAAAATAATGCTCTACATCCTAATTAGGCAGGCCTGGTGCAGTTGTCACTCCTAAAACTTGACAATGTGCTGAAACTAGAACAATTGTTTGCTAAACGTAGCACTCAGTTAGTGTATTTTTGTGAATGGCAGGCAGTTCTGGTTATGAGGAAACCTGCAGAGCTTTCTTAAGACACAGATTCAGCGTGGGCCTGACTATTTTCTCCTGATTTCTCGTAATTAATTAAGCATCACACTAAGGTGCTCTACCAAATAGGATATTGTATAAAAGGACTGATGTTCTCTCAGCAATGCTTATCCGCACTTATGAAAGGAATACTGCGCGACAGAGAGCGAGCTCTTGAAAAGTGATGAGGCCAGTGTGTTTGTGCTACTGACTCATGGCTGCTTGAGAAAATAAAGCCCGTCTCGCTGACTCAGATCAACCTGCAGGGAGCATATCTGGGCTCTTGCTGCTTCACTTGACTCTATTTATTTTCTTAATAAATATCCCTGCTCTTATCGTTCATATGGGTTTTCATAGGCTATGGGATTAGCCTGTTTTGGATAGAAAGTTGTGTGATCTTGGATTATAGGATTTATGTATGATAATACATGCTTTTATTCCTAAATTCAACTTTTAAAGACAGTTTTTGACCAATGCTAATGCTAACAGGACATCCTCTTAAGGCCAGAATGTGCTCTCGCTAAAACTTGAAACACACATGAAGAAGAAACCGAAGAAATCCTCATAGCGTTGCATTATGAACTCAAGATTTCATTGATTTTTCATTAGTCCAGTGTGACTAAATCACACGACTACAGAATCATCTCACAGAAGGATTCATCTCAGGCACTCAACTGACGTTATGAAGCGAGTTTAGAGTAAAAACATTATTTAATATGGCATTTTCACCTGCTTTCAGATGGATGTAATGTAAAATAATTGTCCAGCTCTAATGAAATCCTTCAAAATGTCTGCTTTCCTGTTCAGAACAAAAGCTGCGTCCCAAATGGCACACTATACACTCATGCACTATGTACTTATGCACTTACACACTCAACAGGATAGTATATGTATGTAGTGTCGTCATAGTAATGTTTTCCTACTAAGCGGAATTCAAACCGATTCCCTGATGACGTTTGACGGTTGCCAAATCAGTAAAATAATCGACCGAATTATCAAATAATACCTGCCCTGAGTATAACCGCATTCACCATCTGGAGGCGCTATAATCACTCTTGTAGGAGAATTTTGCCACATGAGTGAAGAGTTTGGTAGTGAATCTGGTGCCCTTGAATAGAGTAAGCACAGGCCATTTAACAAAGTATATATTAATGGAAAGCTTGTTTTATTCCATTTTTAATATAAATCTTAATTTCCAAAAAATCACCCTTGTGACTTACCGTATGTTCACACCGAAAGCGGCGAGAGCGTCCAAGGTCGCTCTGGCCGCCCTGGCGACAACGCTGTCTGCCTTCAGCTCCGGCGGCGAGAGCGTCAAAACTCGCTACGTTGATCTCGTATTTAAAGGAGCCGTTGCAGCATATCAGTTACATTCCTGCATAAAACATGTTTCTAGCGTGAAAATGTTGCGCAGCTCTTATCAAATTCATATAACAAAGGAAGATCAAGTTGCGTATGGTGTGGCTTTGCTTTATTTATCCAATATGTGTCCATATGTCTGAAATATCCTGAAGCAGCTAACGTTATACTGTTTTGTACTGTCACATCGCGTGAGTTTCCCGCTTTTTTTAGATAAATTAACATTATCTACATTAATGTAAATTACAACATTATTGTAACTCGCCAGTAACTTATTTAATGCATGTTCCTGTAAGAAAACATTGCAAATCCGGTGACCGCAATCATCAAACCCTTGGGAACAACTGTGGTCGGAACCAAAGTTCACAGGTCTGTGTTCTCTGAACTTCTATCAATCGGTGGACGTCTTCATTCTGATTGCTTGCCGTCGAACGGCGTCATAGCTCATTACCATAAAGTTGACTTGATTTCAACTCTCCTCGACGCCCACGCCGGAGAAGACGGGCTGCGCTGCTCCTCGCCGCTTATCGCCGCCGGCTCTCATTGAAAATGAATGACTTCCGGCTACTTTGACGCTCTCGCCGCTTTTCGCTTTCGGCTTTACGGTTAGGTTTTTGAAGTCAAGATTCACATATGTCATGAGGCATCAAAAGCCTTTTGCTTTTTCTTAATGTGCAGTTGTCATCTACTCCAATGCTCATTCATCTTTTCCCAAGTTTTGCTATTGTAATATCTTGCCACCCTTCCAGCAGTGAATATGTTTTCCGCGTGTTTAGAGTGTTTCAGCATGGGCACAGGATGTGTGTTTGCATCTGTGTGCGTCTGAGAGAATTCAGTATGGTGGAAAAAAAGCTCAAGCCTGTAGCAGTGTGTTCGGCCTCCGCTTTCCACCCACCGGGGTTCAGAGGCTGTTTGACTCATCTCCATAACTCTCCATATCGCCAGAGCTGCACTAATGAGAGAACGGGAAGCACATGCATTCGCTTCATTTCCTGTTGTTTCACGCACAGGCTGAGAACAGGAGAGAGTCCAGTGCATCTCAGTGTGTCATGCCACTGTTGACTCCCAGAGGTTACTGCTGTTTATCACTTCATCTCCCAGTAAACACTGTCCAGTCATTGTAAATGAAATCTCTCTCTCATTGGTTTTACACTGGTGATTTCTAGTATTTTTGTTTACATAATTAGCATTGTCCAATCTGAAACTAGCTTTTTTTTTTCTTAAACCACATGACTGAAGGCTGCCTTCAAGTAAACATTGTAAACTAGGTAGTGTTCTTTAAAAGAATACGTTCACCACTCATTATTATATCATTCTAGTCACTTTAGACCTTTGTTCTTCTTGAACCCAAATTAAGATATGTTAGATGAAATCCAAGAGCTCCCTCATCCTCCATAGACCGCAAGGGTCGCGAGACGTTCAGAGTCTAGGAACCAAAAACGTGGTCAAAACAGTCCATGCTGTCCAAAAAATCAAAAGAGGTTGCCAAAACAAAGAGATAAATAAAGCGAAAAAATCTACAAAACAAACTAAATCCTAACCCACTAAACTATTTAACCAAAGGGAAATAAAAAAATCTAAACCGTAATCTACAAGTATCAAAAGCTGGGGTCACCTATCGCGGTCCTGAAGGGCCGGTGTCCCTGCAGGGTTTACCTCCAACTTGCCTCAATACACCTGCCTGGATGTTTCAAGTATACCTAGGCTGTTTCTCAATTCCAAGAACGCAGAGAATGGACTTGCGTTCTTGTGGAGAGCGGTCTTGCCAGGTGTCCTCTGAAAAACCAACTCAGGAGACCGCGAGGGCAGAGAACGTGTCCTTTGAGAAATGGGATGCTGCGTTCTTCCTGATGGTCATGTGACCTTCACGCATTTTAAATATAAAATTATTTAAACATTACAGCATTCATACAATGATTTATTGTTTCCCCCCTCTTCAAAATATATACTTTGCATAAAAACATTATAAATATACGTTGCACAATATAAATAATACAGATTTTACTTCTGGGACTTCCAGAGCGAGTTCGGTGCTCAAGTCTGCATCAGTGCGTCCTCGATATCAAGAACGCATCCGGGAAGTTTCACGCGTCCTCCGTACTTGCGGTCTTGAGTATTGGAACTGAACTTAGGCAGCTGATGATGACGTTGCACGAGAACACGAGGACGCAAGACCACTGAAGAACGCATATTGAGAAACACCCCTAGAAATACCTTGATTAGCTTGTTCGAGTGTGTTTGATTAGAGTTGGAGCTAAATCTTTAGGGCACTGGCACTACACAAACTACCCAAAACAGAACTACACTGGTGGCAACTACTTCGTACCTTAAATTCAAAACTGACCAAAGTGGTGTACATAAGACAAGGTAAAAATAAAAAGACAGAGTATAAAAACATAGAAAAAAGGCAAGAGAAACGTATGTAAAAATGTAGCAGTAGAAAGAACTATTAAAATAATCTTAAAAAGCCAAGCTAAAAAGGTAGGTTTTAAGAAGTGATTTAAAAATAGATAATGATGGAGCCGTTCTAATCTCAAGGGGCAAGGTAACCAACAAAAACGCTACTCTAAAAGTACGCAACATTGGCGATTAGCAAAACCGTTATCTGTTAAGCTAATTTTCAAGGACCATGGGGAAGGGGTAGGGGTACAAAAATAGAATTGGGATTGGGCCTAAAAGTGCTCCCGCCAGACCCGGAGATTGGCTGTATGGATTCAAAAATAGTAAAACAAAGGGAAGCTGAACTTCCTACACATACAAAGCATAAACAAAGCAGCATAGTACCATTATTACAGTAATTGTCATTCACCATGGAGGGATTTGCTCCTGCAAATTAGCCGAAATTCCAATAATCAATATTCTTTGCAAATATTTAAGAAAAGTAGCAAAATTACAGCCGCCAACTTTGAGCCTTCTATGCCTGAATTGACAACTTGCTATGTCATTTCACTAGAATACACTCATGCTCTGATATGTTGCTAAATAACCGATCAGAGTGATTTCTTCAGTTGATGGTCTGATGTTGATTTTTACACTCTGAACAGGCTTTTACTAGCTAGACCGACGCACCGTTGAAATCCAACGGCCAACCATTGATTTGGTGTCTCCCGGCCCTTAAAGACCAAACCTATAAAAAATTTTGTCCGTTGAAGTGGTTGAAAAACAGCTCATCGAGAAGTCTCTTGAAGCATCTGTAAATGTGACTCCAGCTTACATTTTGAATTAGCAAAATATCACAGTGACATTTTATGAAACTTATTCCAAATTAATTGGTTGTGTATCGAAGTAAAGACCACCTGTTCGATGAAGATCACACACACAGGTCAGCCAGTTCAGTCTGTAGCACATTCTGCTGAATAGTATATTTCTGGTTTCCAGCACTGGCTTCTTGGGAATTTGGCAGAGCTCCAGTGCTCTGTCTTGACCCTGGTTTATTTATCCAGATGTGTTGCTCTAAGTGACGTTCTTCTTGTGTTTGCATTCATGTTTGGAGAGAGCAACGCTGTGGGTTTATGCTCTGTGCATGTCTAAACTCCAGTTGTGTGTTAGATTCAGTGTCGTCTGTCTTTTTCGTTTAGCGTTGCGTGCCAGCTGCTTGTAATGATGGAATTAGACATTGAAGTTGTGAACCAGCGGGGGATTGGTGGGTGATGAGGGAAATGTTTACCGGATGCAGACACTAGTCTTTATCAAGCTCTTTAAAGGCTTTCTTCCCACCGAGACAAAATGCTTCTTTCCCATCATCAAACTCGGGCTTAAACTCTTGAGTTCTGTTTTACATTTATAACCCTCAAACTGCTCATGAGGGTTGAATCTGCCTTACAGTGTGAAATACTCCTCTAGAGCTCGTCATGCAGATAGACCGTCATGCCTGAAGCTAAACGAATACAGCTGTTTACCGAAGAAATTATATTCATAAAGCTGGCCTGTCTTCTTGGGGTGGGAATTATGGTATGAGATCATGATCAGGCTTCAACGCTAAGGATTTTTTTCTACTGGCCCGATCGGACCAGTGGTTCAGATTTTTACTTGCCCTGCCAATATTGCCACTTACCCCCCCAAAGAAAAAGTTAATAGCTATTTTTTTAGGCACAACTAATAAAAAAAGTCAAAATGTTTGTAAATCTAGAATTTAAATATTTTAAAAAATGTTTTGCAAACAAAAGTATTAAAATGTGCTGGTATTTTATTGCAAAACAAAAGATGGCTGACCTGCCAAACTAACGGCAAACTGTACAAAACATCACTTCATTTTTTTTTTTTTTTTTTTTGTCGTGGTGTACCCTCTTAAATGTCAGCTTTCAACATGTTAGAGACAAATTTTTCCCTTTAGCATCATCCCTTGATATTGCCGCCATGTTGCTGTCTCTTAGCTGTACTCGTTGTTACGGAAAAAATAGCTTGCTCACAACATCCAATCAGATAAGAGGAACCGAGAAGGTAGCATTTAAAGGCTTAAAAACACAAACAGTTTCTCTATTGTGACTGTATTTGCACGCGTTTAACAAATAGTCACAGGCAAATGAAACTTTAATGACAGGGCATTTGTGGCCCGATCGGGCCAGTAAGGATCCTGTCTACTGTCCCGAGCATCTCACAAGCTGGCCCCGGGCCATCGGACAGTCCTTATTGTTGACCCCTGATGATACTTGTGTAAAAAAACATTGTGGTTTTAATATTTTCCAATGTTTTTCAAACTTCAAATGATGTTCTTAAATGAAAACTTCTTTAACTAAGCTGAAACATTTCTCAGTTTCTCACTGCCATCAATGTTATTTTTGCACCTTATTGTCACTTGACCATCTTTATTTTACTAGCTAAATGTATTCTTCAATTAAAATAGAAAAGGTTTGTTCAAACAGCTCACCAAAGTTATCGTTTTTGGGAAAAATTGGTTTTTGTCCTGAACAACTGTGAGCTATTGGTCCGTGATGATTATGTAATCAGTGGGTGTGTCTTGAAACTCTGCCTTCTTTGGCATGCCTTGCATCCTCACAGCTCAGAATCAGACAGGATGAAAACATCCAGCATAACAACACCAAGTAGGGATGTAACGATATTGTAAATACCGTCATACCGCAATAGTAATTTTTTTCAATATTACCGTAGGCGGTATGTGTATGACAAAGTTTAAGTCGACAACATGCTCGCTCGAATAAATGTCTACAGTAAGGCTGTACGGGTCGTTCACATATCATAATGAGCAGCACTTCTCACAAAACAGACGCTTTATACACATAAATACTTGTTTATAAATGTTTATTATTAACTTTTTATGAACATAATTTGATTATAACTGCAGATCAATGACAGTGCAAAATAGGCTACTGTAACGTCTGTAATTATATAAAATAAATACATAAATGCAACATATATGAACACATACAGCCCCTTACAGTCTCCGATATATTATTAATTACAGAAAAACTACAAACATCATACATTTAGTACTTATTTGAGTTCAAAAACACACAATATAGCCCACAGTCAGCGCAAACCTCTCATCTGTGTCCGTGATCTTCACCAGCACATGCAAACTCTGTTAGAGAGTCTATGTCATTCCCAGTTCATAATAGTCCAAAAGGCATTCAGGTTTCAGGTTTTAAACACTTTTGCTTCTGTGTTTTGCCGATTTCCTCTTTTTTTCAGCGCTTTACTCTTGCGCTTGTCCTTTTCTTTCTGAATGGATCAGATGACGGAGACACTTCAACAATCACGTAACGTTACACGTTATTATCATCAGCTCAAGAAGTTTATCAAATATAGACGCCATCGCGCGCTACCGGAAGAAAGCAAATACCGCTCGCACTTTTAGACGGGCTCGTAAAGCAACAACAGGACATGGCAGATTTTTTTTCTTCTTTGCATTGTCTGTTCATCGACACGGTTTGTTTGAGCCCGGGTCATCCATGGCTGGTTATTTTATGCATATAGTAAAGTTATATCCATGTAATCTCTCGGCTGTGTATTAGAACACGGCGGATCCTTTGTTTACATTCTGTCTAGCTCCACGAGCTCGTGATGTATCTCTTTAACCAATCAGCGTTCGGCTGCACGTGTAGCTCCACCTTTTGGTTCCCTTTCTCGTTTTTGGGACCCTTTCGAAAGAGTGCCGAAAAAGTGGTACGGTACGGTACGGTTTGGTTCGGTACGCTTATTGACAGTGGAAACGGCCATAAAAGCGTACCGAACCGTATCGTACCATTCAGTGGAAACGGGCCATTAGTAAAAACTCAAGTTCAACCCCACCTTCTAGTGGACTGTAAAGAAATGGATTTTCCTTATTTAGCAATATAGGATAGTAAAATGTTGCTGATTATATCAATATGGGTGTTTGTTTAACAATATGATCTAGCTGTGTAAAATATGGTGATACTATTTTGTACTAGTAATACTACTTTGTTTAAAAAATATAAATTGATAAAAAACTTGCTAAATCAAATGGATTGAACTAATTTACACTTAAATACTCTTCATAGACAAATAATCATAAATCCCCTTGTTAAGTGGCGACGTGTTTGTGACGTATGTAATACTGTTTCCGGGTCAAAGCCGCCACTCATTTGAGTGGAAAAATCATTCGTTTATGATCACGTTTTATTCCTATCACACATTAAAGTTAATTTTATATAGAATCATAGTGTACACAACAATCTCTGGGCTTGCTGCATAACAAATACCAAAAATTTAACAATTTATATAAAAACAATCACTTTCTGGCCATTGGATATTAGGCATGGACATATATATTGCGATCGTGATTTTCGAAAGCCTTTAATAGCTTTGTAAACGTTTATAATTACCACTTCATGAGTCTCCCCATTCAGTTGAATAGAGAGATTGGACCCGGAAGCCGCTTTGCGTGACGTCACACTTAACAAGTGGATAGCCAAGGAAATAAAAGTAGGGCAAAATCACCTCCAAAATCACAGAGAGTTCCTCACCTAAAAATGCCATACAATCAGCTGGACAATATTGTGAAATAACCGTGTTGTATCAGTATAACTTAACTTAAAACTGGATCAGACGATTATTCTTGGGAAAATTAGGCTGCCAAATGAATGTTACCCCTATGACATGTTGGGAAAGTTTATTTGGGCCTGCTAGGTAATTACAAATTAAAATGTTAACATCTTAATGAAGGCATTCTTTGGGTCACTTCTGCTGAACCGAATGTCTTTATATTGGTAAATTTGCCTTTTTAGGTTCATCCAACTTGAATTTAATGTGACTTTCGCTTTAGGTAATTTTGCCATTGCAAGATACAGTAAATGCTACATGGCCTTTAGAGAAGTCAAAGCCTCTGCTCATATTGTGTTGTCTGGATAATAGTTTTAAAACACTGGATTCACATGTTGGACATCACATTTCTTGATGCTTAATAATCTTCATTGTTTCACTGCTTTCATTGTCACTTAAGTAGTCTTTACCATGGTATTTAAATTGGTGATTATTACCGAGAGTCTGAAGTTTTAGTATTGTTATTAGCCCATATACGCTTCTCACGGTGTAGCTGAGGCATGTGGAGCTTCAAAGCACTGTCTGAGCTGAGAGATGCTGAGTTGTTATTGCTCACTGTATTTGCAGTAAAGGACAGGATTTCCTCAGTTCTTCCATGTCCAGGATGTTTTTTTGGTGCATTCTCCACAATCCGCTGCCTGTTTTTCAGGGCGTAATATTAATTCTTCCTCTAAGGATGTTCATACTGGCTGTTTGGTTCAATTGGTCCAGACAATAAAAGAAGAATATGAATTTAATCTTGCTTCATTTGCATTGATATATATATATATATATATATATATATATATATATATATATATATATATATATATATATATATATATATATATATATATATATGAACAATTCCGTGCAAATGTCAACCTTGCCATGAAAAAAATTTTAGTTTTTACCAAAATACGGAAACCATTTCTGGGTTTTTTGTGTAAGCAAGTATTTTACAGTACTTTAAAAATACTCAAAAATGCATCTGTCAATGTTTTCAAACTATTCTATTTGATTTACCAAAGTCACACAAATGATAATTTCACATGCGTCACACCCATAACAGAGAGATGTCACATCCATAACGACACTTTTTCCTCAGAAATGTGAAAATATTAAATAAAATAAAACCAAGCATTTTTGTTTTATAGAGAGCCGACTCTAATCCTTTTGATTAGTTTTATTTATTTTGGGTTGTGCAGTTTAATTCACATAATTTCTACAAAGTGTGTTGTATACTGTAAACTTTTTTGTCACATCCATAACGCATGTTTATTTTCCTCATTTAAAGTACAAAACACGTTTACAGATTGATATTTTTCTGCTCCCATAACTCTGTGGCTAGTTGCTCTAGAAAATATAATAAAATTTTTCAATATAATGTTAACATATACTTTCATTATCAATTTATGATAATTAACATCCATAACGCTGGAATTGCTCATATATATATATATATAATTTTTTTTTTTTTTTTGATTGAATCGAAAAACTACCAAAAAATACTCATTTGTGACCCAACTTACCAAACATTGATACAAATGATGCTGTGCATTGGGATAACCATGCTGCTTGCATATGTGATTGTGATATGTTTGTTAGTCAAGCACTAATGAAGAACTTATAAAATTTCCAAAGTAGTCAGGAAATAAGGAGACTTGTTTCTGATTGCTTAATTAAACTATAATAGATGCAATAAAATAATTGCTGTAACATTCGCTTCTGTAGAGTTGGGCGATTCATCGAATTTAAAGCGATCACGAAAAGTTGTTATTGTCAAGGAAGCATGGTGTGATTTGTAGTAAATCTCTGAAGGTCAAAGGGCGCTAGGGCTGGGCCGATAAATCATATCAAATCACAATAAAATTGATGTTGATAGCGATAATTAGCTTTAGATATTTTTACTCAATATTAATCTACCACCGCCATATCACCCTGCAGCCCAAGACTGGTTATTCACTGAAGCAAAGCAGGGCTGGTCAGTACCTGCATGGGATACCACATGGGAACCCTAGGTTGCTGTTGGAAGTGGTGTTAGAGAGGCCAGCAGGGGGCGCTCAACCTGTGGTCTGTGTGAGTCCTAATGCCCCAGTAAAGTGAAGGCGATACTATACTGTCAGTGGGTGTTGTCTTTTGGATGAGTTGGTAAACCGAGGTTCTGACTCTGTGTGGTCATTAAAAATCCCATGGCACTTCTCGTAAAGAGTAATGGTGTAATCCTGGTGTCCTGGCCAAAGTCCCTCAATCGGCCCTTATGATCATGGCCTCCCAATCATCCCCATCCACCAAATTGGCTCTATCACTGTCTCTCCACTCCACCAATAATAGCTGGTGTGTGGTGAGCGCACTGGCCTTTCGAGTCTTCTGGCTTTTGAGTTCGTTCATCACGTGACAGAATGACTCAAACCCGAGGACTCGAGAGACTCGGTTCAGTTCTTTTTCCGGCTCTAGACGCATATGATTGGCCCGTGATGAACAAATGACTCAAAACCTATAGAGCAGGGGTTTTCAAAGTGTGAGGCGTGCCTCCCCTGGGGGGCGCCAGAGCTTGTCAGGGGAGGCGCGGGGAAAATATTATATAATAAAAATATAAATATTAAGTTTAATTATTATATGTATTTTTTATTATATTTAAACGTTTTAATTAAACAAAGCTAAAAAAAATTATACGTCAAAAATAAGAAAACCTTTTTTACCCAGAAGGCCATAGCTGTGAATTCGATTCTGTTTGGCAAGCCCGCCAATACAGGTATATGCCTGCTAATACAATGGATCGGTTTCTGAGACCCCCCGATTCAAAGCCTTCAAGTTCAGGGCTTAAACCCAAAAGACGACGATATGATGATCAGTATTTGAGTTTAGGATTTACGTGGACAGGACCAGCTGATGAACCACGACCTTTATGTGTGGTTTGTCAAGATATTTTGGCTAATGACAGCATGAGACCCGCTAAACTTCGGCGACATCTTGAAAACAAGCATGTATTTGCTCAACAAGTATGATTGGCCTGTGATGAACAAATGACTCAAACCCGATAGAGGACTCGAGGTGAGCGGATCGATTCTTTTTCCAGCTCTAAACGCATATGATCGGCTTCTGCC
This sequence comes from Danio rerio, assembly GCF_052040795.2. Classification (NCBI taxonomy): domain Eukaryota; kingdom Metazoa; phylum Chordata; class Actinopteri; order Cypriniformes; family Danionidae; genus Danio; species Danio rerio. Next base: position 63,193,354 of record NC_141023.1, read on the forward strand.
TTTCTGCGATGAACAACTCAAAAGACTGAATGATACCACCTGCACAAATGTGCGCACGCGGCGGACGAACGAATCACTCCCCAATAGGACTTGTAGTTCCCGAGTCTTTTTGAAGATTCGTTCAAAATGAACAAATCGTTTATGAACGACCCATCACTAATACAAAGAAAATGAGGACATCCACTGGGAAAAATGGTGGTTGCTGAATAAACGAATAAAAAAAATAAATATAATCTTTTCTCTAGGGAAAGTGCTGGATAATAATGAGCAAAAAGCATGTTTGTGAATCTACTTTCTATTTTTTTGTTTGTTTTGACTCTGCATAGCTGAATCCATTAGAGCAATTAGAGACGTAATGGAATATATTCATTCAGTAATGCAATAAATGGTGTTCTAATAATAAAAACACACTATTATGCTGCTTAAAACTAGTATAGGCGAATGTTGTATTCTTAGATTAGTAATTTAATTTGACAAAAAAAGTTAAATAGCTAGCTTTGACAGAAGCTGAAAATGGCTCCTGAGTATTTCAGCATTCGTGATTCTCTATATAATGGAATTGTTTGTGCAGAGATGTATCTGAGTTCAGCCGTTTCCTGAGGCTGTGTGTGTGAATGATGAAATCTCGTGCTCTGCCTCTCGCCTGTTGGGAGTCCTTCTGATCAAGTGACTCCAGTGATGCAGAAACTGAGGACTGCATATGTTGTCGAGTAGTTTTCACTTTGGGCTGTGCAATATATCTAAAAATTCTCATTCTCATTCATGACTATTTATTGAACGCATAATAAATGCACATAACTTCTCAAAACTTGCACTTATTTTGTTTTTGAAATGACATTGAAAATTTGGTTGGAATAGTGTTGTCACTATACTGGAATTTTTCGTACCAATCGATACTAAAATTTCATAAAAGCTCCATATGCAGCTAAAGTTTGAGCACCTATTTAAATAGTAAATTGGCCATTTTGCTCATGTGCTCAACAGAAATGATGGTGATTGGCTGTGAAGGTTATGTGTTTTCCTGTGCCTGAATGACGGATGCTCTCAGCGATACTTCTAGCTTCAGTAATCCGGGGTCGCCACAGCGAAATGAACCACCAACTCCTTCCTGGCGCAACACATCTCTGGGAAACAGACACACACACATACACTACGAACAATTTAGCTTACCCAATTCACCTGTACCGCATGTCTTTGGATTGTGAGGGAAACCCACATGAACCCAAGGAGAACATGCAAACTCCTCATAGAAACGCCGACTGACCCAGCCGAGGCTCGAACCAGCGACCTTCTCGCGCCACTGCTTTACGACACCTCATTTTGTGCGAATTGTGTCATTGCGCTGTATGTCTAATCACATCCTGGCATTGACTTAACATGTAAACCACTCACACTTAACGCTTCATTTGCATCTTGTGTGAACGTAGTACGTACCATAAGATTGGTCCTCTGACCTTCTGTGAAGTGTAACTTCTGGTCCTGACACGCCAAAGCTTGTGTATAGTCTTAACTGGATTAGATGACCGAGCCTCACAGGTTAACAAACAATCTCTTGGGTTAATCTCTGGTTAATCTGTTTGGGTGATCTGATTGCAAATCTGCTGTTAGGATTTAGCTGGCTGTGAAGACGGACTTTGATTGTAGTGTTGAATACAGTCATTTAAAGTATGGCAGGGGCCAATTTTCAACCGCACATTCCCTGTGTTTTTGCTTGCTTCAGTGCCGGGTCCAGACAGCAGTGTGCATTCAGCACTTCTGGCTGTTCAGGCGGCGAAGCTTGTTTTAAATCCGTGTAAATGTCAGTCTTGAAAAGGGCTTTTATTCATCTGATGGAGTGCTGAGCTCAGCCTCGGGGACTGTTTGACAGGTGCAGTGTGTTTCTCTGCACAGAACAAGCGCTCGGCTTCACGCTCGATGACTGTTGTTTTTGTTTTCTCTGGTGTGCCATGTTATAGGTTTAGTCCATAGCTAAACACCCACGTCTTGATTAAGATGCAGAACAGCCTTTATTGGTGATGTTGCTCGGGAAAGGGCTGTCATGATTTTTAAATTTGCCTGACAATTAATTGTCGAAGGCAAAAATTCTATTAGTGCTGTCTGATTTCGAGCTCTGACAGTTATTGTCTGTTTTTGGTATTTGTCATGCTTTTTGAGCACGTGATTTGTTGTTGTTTGTAATTGACATTGCTGCATGTGATGTCGAATGTGATTTATGTTTTATGTGATTAACATTGTATATGATTTGACATGATATGTGATTGTTGTATGTGATTTGACATGATATGTGATTGTTGTATGTGATTTGAATATTGACGTTGTTTGCTGCTGTTGTGTGTGATTGCTGCATGTGGTTGTAGCATGTAATTATTGTTATATGTGACTGATTGTTGTATACGTGTTGTTGTTGTGTGTGATTGACGTCTAAGAGTGATGATGATTGACATTAGCCCCTTTCACACATACAGACCTTTCCGGAAAATTGCCGGGAATTTTCCGGAAAGGTGTGTATGTGTGAACAGGTCCTTTTTGAAAATACCAGTAAATTCGTTCTGGCTATTTTCCGGAAAGAGAAGTTGTAACATTACCGATAATTTGCCGGAATGCTGCGCTGTGTGAATGCAGAAGCAAGATTACCGTAATAAGCGCGTGCACGTCTAGAACGTGCTGACGTAAGACGTCTGCTTTAGCCAATCACAACAGTCAGACGCATTTACGTCCGCACGGTTTGTGAGGATAAAAGCCTTTGAATATTTTTCCAGACACATTTAGCTGCTAGAAGTTAGTCAGATCACGTTTATATGTTCTTCTTAATGCCAACTGTGTAAATAATCATCGATGAGATGCTTATGAAAAGCCGTTGTTTGTTTACCTTCAAGCTTTGCGTGTGCCTGTGAAACAGCCTGTGAGCGTCTGCACACGCACATATTATGAACATCTCGACATGCGAAAGTTGTTCACAATATTGATCATCCACAGAGTTTGTAATTTAGTCAAATGTTTACAAACACGAGCGCAGCCGTTTAAAGCTCATTTGGGGTGAATGATGTCAGAATTTGCCGGTATTTTGGAATGGATGTGTGAATGCTCTTTTCTGGAATAATTCCGTAACGTCCTCGCCTGTGTGAACAGCGCTTTTTTGAATATACCGGTAAAGTCGTTCCGGAAATTTTCCAGATATTTACCGGTATCACTGTGTGAAAGGGGCTATTGTTGCATGTGGTTGATTTGATGTTGAAATGTGAATATTGATTGACATTGTATGGAATTAACTAGAGGTGTGAACCTACACTAGTCTCACGGTTCGGTTACGATTATCATGCCATCGATTCGGTTCAATTCGATATTTTGGTGCATTACGGTGCATTGACGGTGCTTTCCATACACAGTTTTATATTTTCTTCACAGCAGCAGTTCTTGTATTAAAATGTATGAATATATTGATATTTATATACTATTTGTTATACAATTTTGTCATTTAATACAAACAGTCAGATATATAAACTGTAACGTTAAACAAAACGAGCATTTAGCAAATAATATAAACAAATATAAATATCCAGCTCAATTTCTGATCCTTGTCTAGTTCTCTTACACCTCTTTGATTGGTCACACCCTCAAAAAAAACGGTTGCGATTGGCTCTTGCGCGCTGCGTTCTTCACAGATGAGTGATGCTGATAAGCGGCAGGCGGCAGCGGCGATCTCACAACTGATGTATGATAGACACGGTGGAGAAAACTCTGCAGACACGCGCTCGTTCCTGTATGCAAAAGTAACGCTGTAAAACAGCCGAGAAGAGAAGAAAAGCCACACCAGCAGGTCAAATGGGCCACTGTGTGTGTGTGAGAAAGAGAGAGAGAAATGGAGTAGGCTACTTTCATTCTCTCGATCTCAGTGAAATAGGGGCTATTTTTGTATATGTCAGTGAAAGACTGATCCAGCAAACACACACAGTGAAATTGTGCACAGTTTATGAGTTTTAAGTAGTTAAAGCGCTGTAAATACTCGCGATCGCCTCCCTCGCGACAGAGCGCATATGAGGTAAATGACATCAGTAATAACCGGTTATGATTATTACTGAACCGATACCGAACTGTCCGAGTCTGCATCGCAGTGCACCGAAAAAACGATTATTTTTGACACCCCTAGAATTAACATTGTTTAATGTGATGATCCATCCATTTTTGTTAAATGTGTGTGATGTCATTGACTAACGTTCCACGTCATTGATTGTTGAATATGATTGACGTTGTATGTGATTAGTGTTGTTGCATGTGATTTAACATTGTTGGATGGCTTGTTGTTGTATGTGATTTGACGTGTGACTGGTTGTTGCATATGATTGACGTTGTATGCGATTAACATAGTTGCATGAGATGGATTATTGTTGCGATTAAACTTTTGACTGATGTTGCTCGGTGTAATTAATGGTTGTTGCATATGATTGACGTTGTATGTGATTGTTTTTGTATGTGTTTGTGATTGATGCTTGATGTGATTGACATGCTTTCATGGATTGTTGTTGTTTGTAATTGACGTTTAACCAATATTGTTCCATGTGATTGGTTGTTGTGCATGAAGTGTGTGATTGCTGATTGGCAGTGGATGTAATTAACATTAATGCATCTGGTTGATTGATTGTTGTAAGTGAGTGACAGTATTGTATGTCACTGATATATTGTTGTATGTGATCTATTGCTGCATGTAATTGATTGTTGTATGCGATTGATTGTTAATAGTACACATGATTGACCCTGTTGTATTTGATTGCAGGAGCTCTTACGGTGGGACTGGTGCGGCAGTGTCAGACGATTCACGGACGAGACCGAACCTGCATCCCGCCCCGACTGCCCCCAGAGTGGGTCACCACGCTCTTCTTCATCATCATGGGCATCATCTCCCTCACAGTCACCTGCGGCCTACTGGTGGCCTCGCACTGGCGAAGAGAAGCCACGAAATACGCCAGGTGGATCGCCTTCACAGGAAGTGAGTCACACTTTTCATACTTCAATATTCTTTTATTTAGACCTTTTTGGAAGTATGTAAAGTGGCCAGATGTAAAAGTGGTGTGTGTGTGTTAGGGTTGCACGATACTGGAATTCGGTGACATTATTTTAAAAATGTCCTTTTCCCGCCAACATTTGAGCGCTACTGAGTTTATAATGAATATTTAAACTGAAAATTACAGTCTGAATTAGTTTCGAATTCCAGTATCAATCCTGTGACAACCCTAGTGTGTGTGTGTTTAGTTTTTGTTTATTATTATAGCTCACATTCATATTAAATGATTAATTAAACTCAATTACTTGAAATGCTTAAATACTGTATGAAAAAAGCATTTTGATTAATTTCTTAATTAGGGGTGTCACTATTTCGATTTTAAATCGAAATCGATCGAAATTTATGCTCAATATCGATTATCGAATCAAAAAATAAAATCTTCGATGCTGCCACGCCCCCATGTCACGTCAGCTTGGCTTGCCAAGCGGGAAAAAAAACGGCTTGTTGAAGTGCTTGTTAAACTGCAGAAGCTGGAGACCCGTCGACAGAGCTTAAACCCTCTCCTCTTTCAATGAAGTCGCCGGTGTGAAAGCATTTTGGATTTCCAGTGAGTTATGTTGACAACGTTCGTGTTGTCGACAAAAAAACACAGTTTTGCAAGCTCTGCTATGTATGTATTAGGGTTCGTCCGATAGACAACACCGGCATCGCGATCCTCCGCCCGCCCCCGTTGCAAATCCGCTCACGAAAAGTACACACTCAGGCCCTGTTTACACTATCTTTGTTTTTAAATGGCATTTTAGAACGACAACAATTTGACATCCACAGTGGCGTGTAGCATTTCTGAGCAGCCCTCCTTCCTCTCTACCTCTGAAAATGCACATCACGTGACCACTCAGACACAGACACAGACAGCCATGCGCTCGAGACAGCAGGTCCAGGCAGTCAGAGGACTGCTTCAATCTTTCACTCACTTGTATTTAGTCATTTTAGCGAACACCTCAGATACTGTTGGCTGGTTCCTGTTGGTTGTGCGTCTTTTTTTACCGACGCCATTATAACGACACAGATCACTGCCTATTCACGAGTCCCGCAGAAAAAGTGATTGACAGGTGGTAATTATGTGTGTATCTTGCCTTTATTCATTTACTGTATGATTTGTTTATGGGTAAAACAAAGACCATGCAGGTCAGGTAGTTTAAACGGTAGGCTACAAATAATTAATTCGTCATTAATTAATTAATTATTCATAATCGAAAATTGATATCGAATCGTACCTTTAGAATCGAAAATGTAATCAAATCGAGGATTTAGAGGATTGTGACACCCTTAATAAATATATATATATATATATATATATATATATATATATATATATATATATATATATATATATATATATATATATATATATATATATATATATATATATATATAAAAGAAGCATGTTGTTTATTTTGTGGTGCCTCAAAATACACTGTTTATAGTAATACTTTTTTCACCTTTTGGGTGACCACAATCTTAAAACAGTCCAACACCAAGTTTGCAGTTGGTCATCGGTCTGCATCAGTCGGGCATGTTAGTTTGGTACAGCATACAGGGCTGCGTCGGATCCATGTGCACTCAACGCAGAAGAATAAATCAGTCTTAAATTAAAACAATACTGTAAAAACACTTATATTTTCAGATTCTTTACAATCGAAAATGTAATCGAATCGAGGATTTGGAGGATCGTGACACTTAATTAATTTAATTGATTCATTTCTTCTTAATTAAATTATTCAGTGGCACACATTTTTAAAGCATCAATTCGCATTTAAACAGTGATTTTGGTCTGTAGACATCAGTGTTTTAATCCAAACTATCTTGATTTGAAATGTTTGTAGCAGAGAGAATAATGCTGGTTGAAAAGACAGAGGCTGTTTCATAAGCATATATGACGACTACTCTCACTGGGTCAAAGGCAGATTTGAGAGGATTAAGAAACATATGCATATCTTAGTCATTGTAGAATTAATATCACATGGTTATTTGAATCGAGACTGCATGTTGCTTCTGTCAAATCAGTGACAGTGCAAATATAAAACATTAACCAAAGTCTTTGGAGTTACAGGTTGAAAATCAGGTAATGGATATCAAGGATTAGTTGATAGGCTTGAGTAATTAACCAGCCTAGAATTGACCAGCATTAAAGGTGTTCATTTCTATGTTATGTTTGCTGTGGAGGCTCAATTTGTGTTTGCCTTTTAAAGACGTGGCACTGTGCTGCACTTATTGTCACCACTTTGTGGACCCTGTGCAATAAATTCCCAATCATAAAAAAATCATTCAATTAAATCTTGAAAATTAAATAGATGCCTTTGCACAGCCGAAGAAATGGTAAACTTCTAAGTCAAGAATCGACTCTCGGAATTGAAATTGGATTGGGAAGTTCCTAAAAATTCACACCCCTAATATAAATACAGTAGTTGGCCTTTGAAGTGGATCAAACCTTTCTATAAAGTGATCCTAAACTATTCAACAACACTCATTCTTGTCTTTAGTCTGTCTTGAAAGCCCTTTTTGATCTAATGTGTGTTGTCAAAAGTATCGAGTTCTGTACCAATTTTTCAGTACAGATTGGTTTGGTACCAAAAGTTTAAGAACACATTGATACCGAACTCAGTACTTTTGATATATATATATATATATATATATATATATATATATATATATATATATATATATATATATATATATATATATATATATATATAATAGGGCTGCACAATATATTGTTTCAGCATCAATATCACAATGTGCGAATCTTCAAGTCACATCGCAGGATCAACAATGTCATGTTGGGATTCATATTGCATTAATTTTCATATGGATGCGTTTTTAAGGTGAATGTGATTTTAAACCAAGTTTACAAATTCAATATAAATTGTTTAATTCTTTATACAGTGAAGATTGTGTGGTTTTGTTTTACATTTGATTATACATTTGATTATATCGTTTGGGGTTATTTTAATACTTGTGCTAAATATATACTTTTAAAATGTTCCAGTGCCCAAACGGTGCCTGAATTAATACTTTTAAGCCACAAAATTATGCTGGACGACTCTAGAAAAATCTAGAAGAGTGTTGTCTTAATGAAACTGATCTCAAAAGCCGAATCATTTCTTTACGCCTCATTCACACGGGGCGTCAGCGTCAATGCTTCCCATTCACTTTGATTTGTGGATCCATTGCATTGTGGATCCGTCGGCGCCGCTTCAGAGGCGTTGCTCGCTGCAGAAGTTGGAACTAGCTCAACTTTTCAAGCGCCGACAGAAGCGTCAGCCAATCAGATCGCTGTATGCAAATATACCAGCTAAACAGTGGCCTATTGCGCCCCCTAACTTTTTTTTGAGCATAGTGATTGAATATTTAATCGCGGACAGGAGTCTCCACATCTCAGCTCGTAGATTTACAGGCACACAGAGTCAATTTGGGAGATATAAAATGCACATAAATTATTTAAACGCAAAACCGAGAAAACCGCAAGTCACAAGCGCGTATTGAACCATGGAGGTCGTACCGAACGGTTCAATATTATATTGAGAACCGTGGCATCCCTAATGTGTATATATATATATATATATATATATATATATATATATATATATATATATATATATATATATATATATATATATATATATATATATATATATATATATGCATATATACACACGACTTATGTAGCATAAACATATTTTAAAAAAGATGACAGTATTCACGTTTTTATAAAGTCAGTGTCATGATATATAGGGTTAGAAATGAAAATTTACAAATGTAAAATGCTTGATTCCCAAAAGTCTTAAGATAGGTCCCCATGTGGTTTCAGTTTTTTTTTTTTTTTTTTTTTTTTGTATTTCAAGAAAGTTAAAATGTTCAAATAATCGAGAATTTAATTTTAGGCCAAATCGCCCAGCCCTACTACACATGCAATATTGGATTTAGATCTATCCCATCTTGTCGATCCAGCAAAAATGGGGTATGAAAGCCGATATCTGATCTGAATATCAAATCTGCTGTTTGTTTGTCGCACCCCTGAAGAGACATCTTTAGAGAAACTTGTTCTACATGCAAGTTTTTGTTTGTTTGTATTGAGCAAGCAAAAATGTCCACCAATGCGCAAACCTTCCATTGAAAAGATGATCATTTGACAGACGTTTCTCAATCGGATCTGCAGAAGGGCTTAACTAAACATTGGTTTTACACCAGCAAATGAGGTGTCGCTTCCCAGCTGTGGGGAACATGAAACACCGACCAATTTAAAGTGCATCTCACGGAAAGCGTCAGGGAGACAGATGATCTCTGTGCTTTGGGCTGGAGCGGGACTCTGAGGTGTTGTGTGTCTGCCCAACGTGTGCGTTTCGCATCTGTTGTGTTCGCTCGCTGGAGACACTATTAACTTTCTTCTCCATTTTTCACGCTGGATTACGTGTGCCTTTGTGTCTCATATAAAGAAGCCTCTCAGTTTAAAGCTCCTCTTAGGATACAGAGCATTCAGAAGGAAATGGCAAGCGGCAGTAGTTAACAGAGTGGCAAATTTATCACCTTTATATAATGTCAACACAACACATAATTTACGTCAACACAAAAAGTAGCTAAAACGTAAGCAGAATTTGCTGTTTGGAGTGGGTTTGATGACTTTGCTTAATCTTTTAAGTTGTGTTGACAGGGTATTTCTATACATCAGGTAAAGTTTGGAATTGATAAAGTAAACCTAGAAAATGTAGGGTTGCACAACATATTATTTCAGCATTGAACTCGCAATGTGATCATTCGCAATAGTCACATCGCAGGATCTGAAATGTTCATTCATTCACTTTCTTTTCGGCTTATTCCTTTAATCAATCTGGGGTCGCCATAACCAAAAACCATAATCAAATCATAAATAAATAAAGATAAGTTACACATAAAGCACCACCTGTCAATCACTTTTTCCGCTGGAGTCTGGCATGAATAGGCAGAGTGATCTGTGTTGTTATGATGGCGTCGTCAAACTGAGGCCCCGTTTACACTAGTCCTCATGCACTCTGGTGGTGGATGAGGAGATTCATTATATAAATGTAAGGAATTATTATTATTATTATTATTATTATTGACATTATTAACATTATTATTATTATTAACATTATTATCAATATTATTATTAATAACATTATTATTATTATTATTGACATTAACATTATTATTAACATTATTATTAATAATGATAATATTATTATTATTATTATTATTGACATTATTAACATTATAATAATAATTATTATTATTAACATTATTATTAATATTATTATTAATATTATTATTATTAACATTATTATTAACATTATTATTATTATTATTAACATTATTATTATTAACATTATTATTAATATTATTATTATTATTGTTATTATTATTATTATTATTATTGGCATTATTAACATTATTATTATTATTAACATTATTATCAATATTATTATTAATAACATTATTATTATTATTATTGACATTAACATTATTATTAACATTATTATTAATAATGATATTATTATTATTATTATTATTATTATTATTATTGACATTATTAACATTATAATAATAATTATTATTATTAACATTATTATTAATATTATTATTAATATTATTATTATTAACATTATTATTAACATTATTATTATTATTATTAACATTATTATTATTAACATTATTATTAATATTATTATTATTATTATTATTATTATTATTATTGGCATTAACATTATTATTATTATTAACATTATTATTAATATTATTATTATTATTGACATTAACATTATTATTATTATTGACATTATTATTATTATTATTATTATTGACATTATTAACAGTATATTTATTATTATTATTATTAACATTATTATTAACATTATTATTATTATTATTATTGACATTATTTACATCATAATTATTATTATTATCATTATTAACATTATTATTATTATTATTATTATTAACATTATTATTATTATTATTATTATTAACATTATTAACATTATTATTAATATTTTTAAAATATGTTCTAACTTTTTTATTTGCCAAAAAATTTTTAAATAAGACATTGTTTAACTACAAATACAGTATGATCTTCAATATGAAGAAGATTGTCTGACTTCTCCACAATTTTAACTTTCATTGGTTGCATTTGTATGGTTTTGAATTCAGTCTCTGTTCAGACAATTATATTATTTTTATTACTGAGAGCTTTGCATGAGATTTGATGCACTCAACTTTTCTCTGGTCGACACTGGACTTTTTCTGTTAACTATAAACACAGAACTACTAAAGCTGAAGCTAAATAGAAAGGTTTTCCCAAAATAAAAAGTAAACCTTTAATAAAAGGAATAGTATCGAGATACAAACTCATTTTAAAAGGCTAAGTTTTAATAACCTTTCTAGGAACTTGCATAGTGAGTTCAAGTCTGGTTATGTAAGACAGATCTCCCCTAAGAGGGAAAATGATCTTCAACATGTTGACATTTTATTACACCAACTGCGAGTTCAATCATGGCTAATTGGTTGGGAATGAATTACTTGAAGCAGATATTAGTAAGTAAGTTATTTCTTGAAGTCATCATGTTTAAAAGCTGA
>NC_141023.1:63210000-63282500 GCF_052040795.2 Danio rerio
CACATGTCAAACGGTAGGGTTGTCACGCGCGCATTTCAAAATAAAAGTCTGGTAAAATAAAAAATAAGTTAAAAAAATTAACTTTTGTTACTTTTTTTGTTTCTCAACCCACCAGTTGAGAAACACTGGTCTACAGAACAAACCATCGTTATACAATAACTTGCCTAATTACCCTAACCTGCCTAGTTACCCTAATTAACCTAGTTAAGCCTTTAAATGTCACTTTAAGCTGTATAGCAGTGTCTTGAAGAATATCTAGTCAAATATTAAACCATTTCTGCATTTTGAAATCTCTGCAGCAGCTGGATGTTTGTAGTCCACAACATGTTGCTGCAATGTTTACAGGGCTGGTCCTATACTTTTGGGTTTATTCCCACTGTAGCCTCGCTTGGGTTCTTTAAAATTGCGGCTGCGTGAAAAAAGCCTAGTGTTTTGTGAATTGCAGAGCTACTCTTTATAAAAAAATTAATTAATAAATAAATACAACAACAACAAGTTCCGAAAGAGATCAAGCGTCAGCCAGGTAATACGCAAAAATAACTCAAAATTACTGTTATCCATGATGCCCTTCCAGCCGCAACCCAACACTAAGAAACACTCATACGCACTTGCATTCACACGTGTGCGCTTGCAAGCATGCGTGCGCGCTTGCAAGCATGCATGCGCGCTTGCAAGCATGCATGCATGCATGCATCCATGCATGCTTGGGAGCGTGCGTGTATACCCTAAGTCCTAGTTGTAAGAGCAACAAATAATAACTTGATTTTCTAGTTGATAATTTGGAAAAGCGGCAGAAGGTCGATTTTTTTTTTTTTTCTAATTAATCATCTGTTGAACTGCATCCTAATTATCACAAATTCTGCAGAAGACTTACTGGAACCTGCATGGACCCAAGATACTCATAGAAATCAGTCAAGTTTGGTGAAGGAGAAATCATGGTTTGGGGTTTATTCAGTATGGGGGCGTTGAGAGATCTGCAGAGTGGATGACAACATCAACAGCCTGAGGTATCAAGACATTTGTGCTCCCCATTACATTACAAACCACAGGAGAGGGCAAGTTCTTCAGTAGGATAGCGCTCCTTCTCATACTTCAGCCTCCACATCAAAGCTCCTGAAAGCAAAAAAGGTCGAGGTGCTCCAGGATTGGCCAGCCAAGTCATTAGATATGAACATTATTGAGCATGTCTGGAGTAAGATTGAGGAAGAGGCGTTGAAGATGAATCCAAAGAATCTTGATGAACTCTGGGAGTCCTGCAGGAACGCTTTTTTTGCCATTCCAGATGACTTTATTAATACGTTATTTGAGTCATTGCAGAGATATATGGATGCTGTCATCCAAGCTCATGGGAGTCAGACAACATAGTCATTCTTTTTTAAGACTTTTGTTTAAGCAAAGTCGGACCTTACTGTCCTAATTAATTCATAAAAAGCAAGGCATGATCACATTTTATTTAGGTAAAGTAATCATAATCTAGAGGCTTTTGTCATATAAGCCACTTCTGATACCAAATGATCAACTAGAAGTCCGGTTATCATTTGTTGTTTCTAAAACTTAAATAGGCAACAAGACTTTTGTCAGGTAGTATATATACTAGGGATGTAACCATATTGTAAATACCGTCATACCGCAATAGTAATTTTTTTCAATATTACCGTAGGCGCATGACTCAATAAAACTATATTTCTGAGAAAAGTTTGCTTTGGCGAATGAAGTGAACGGGAGGTAGCGGGAACTACAATTCCCATCAGCCTAGGCGTGGCCATCATCCTTTGCTTTGCTTTGATCCAGTATTGTGAAATGGAGTGTGTTGCTAGTAGCGGGGAAGGAAAAGAGCTGGAAATGATGGAACCTAAAGCAGTTTTAAATTGGACGTGTGAAAGCATTTCAGTTTCTTTCTAAAAAGATACGAAAAAGGAGAAAAGGTGACAGACAAAGACAAAAACAGTATGCTGGCACTGCCAGACTGTGGTGAAATATAAGTTGGGGAATACGACTAAAAACATTCATGGGGACTGCAGAACACAGCACACTTGTTAGATTGATGCAGACATTGACTTGCACCGCAAAGAGACCTCTATCTCACTCATGGCTTGTCCTCTCAAGTGGTGGAAAGACAATGAACAACGTTACTCAATGCTGCCAACCTTGGCTAAATCATATCTCTCTGTCCCAGAAACCTCAGTCCCAAATAAGAGGGTTTTTTTCTGTTGCAGGTAGGGCTGTGCGATTTTTCATATTTTTTTCGATTAATTCGAATTTACGTTTTAAGACGATTTATTTTGAAAGAAATCGAGAAAGCGCGATTTTTAAAAATATATATATTTAATACATTATAATGGCACCAATGCGCATGGGTTCACATTCTGTATGAAGCAGGAAGCACACCAGAAGCACCTCTCGGCGATGCGCCGCACAGCAACACGCCATGGATTTTAGAATTCTAAACAGGTTTCTAGACACACACCGGCGCCGCCCAGCCACGATTCATGAAGCAGTTCATATTTCATATATGAAAACCAGACAGATCAGCCAGCATAATAGAGAGTGGAGTAAAGCGCATCAAATGATCAGTATTTAAAAGGGGGGAAAAAGAAAAATAGATTAAATATATAATTTTATATTAGACACATCTGGTGCTTGTATTTGCTCCTACTATATGTCCACAACTTCACACATTGGGTTAAATTAGGCTTTACAGTTTCCATGTTCAGTCCTTTTTCTTCCACTGTATCTTTTTAAGAAAAAGGCAGCAGCTTTACAACCTGTCATTCAATCAGAAGACAAAGCCAAAGCCGAGCTGACAGCCAATCTTTCCTAGGCTCAGCAAAACTTGCAAAAATGCCTCTGTATTCCTGCAACTGCAATATTTACACAAATATTTATTATTAAAATCTTTAGCAACGCTATTTAACTCGTAAATTTGTTTTACATTTATTTACACCTTGACCGATTTTTGTATGACATGGCCATTAAAAATACAATGTTCCTTAACCAGATGGGTTTTCAAGTTACTTTTAAAGAGAATGTTACTTCAGTCATGTTGTTGTAATGTTTTGAGAAGACTTGTAACACTATTAAAAAAAAAAAACGAAATTGTGAATCGGTCAAACTTTATAAAAAACCTAGATTTTTTTTTTTGCTAAATCGCCCAGCCCTAGTTGCAGGGGACATGCCCAGAGATCCCAGCTTTTACCAAATTATAGTTATATAATAATTTTCCTTAAAAAACCCATCTCTATCTAAGTGAGTGAGTGATTAAATGTTGAATGTGATGAGTTTTCAACAATACTAAATTGGAACTTTATTTGTTTTATATGGTTTAATAGTTTTTTGTTATTAAATTGAAAAATTGAAGTTCCTGTTTCGAAACTTACAGATAGATGGCTATTTGTATGTCATTGATATGTTTAGTGCTAAGGTAAATAAACACTTTTGGCACTTTTTTCGAGTCTTTTCATTAGTTTTGTTTTTCCTGTAAGTTATTCAATAAATCTCGTACCGTGCCATTCATACCGAGGTATTATCGTACCGTGAAATTCTGATACCGTTACATCCCTAGTATATACTGTATATGTGTGATCTCTATGTGTGTGTTTACTTGTAAATAAATAGTTTAATGACAGTCTTCATATCAGTTTACCTCGGGGCATAAATGATGTGGTCATAATCATAATTTCCAATCTTCATCTTTCACAGATTAGTTCATAAATGACTGAAATGTCTACCAGAACACATATCACATCACTCCAAATGAACACTATAAATACACGTGTGACGAATCATTAAGCAGACGGCCAAATTACAGCTTTCCAAACGCATTTGTGTGTCCATCAATGCGCCCGACAGAAATAGACTAGGTCAGCTCTGCGTGCAGCGTGAGTGCTTCTGGTGTCACGGCTCCAACCCGTTTCTATTTTCGCTCCATCCATTCAACTATTATATATATTTTTTCTTCATTGTGCTCTAAACAGCACCTCTCCTCTTTTCATGTAGCGTCTTATTCTTTTTTTTAACAGCGTGATAAGCTGGCATTTACCGCCGCAGGACGTGCTGTTGTTTTTTTACACTCCTCTGAGGCCGGAACCTTTCGTCCACTGCCTTGGCCCCATTCATCTCTTTAACCCGCTCTTTTGTGTGCGTCTAAGAGCCCAGACCAGCCAAAGTGGTTTATGCAATAAAAGTGCAAAGGCAGACGTTTAATGCTGACACGGCCGGATCAGTGCACTTCTCTTAAGGCCGCTGTGTTTAATTGCAGCGTTGCTTTCTGCTGAAAGATGCTATTATCCTGCTAATGGCCACTAAGATTGAGCAGAGGCTGCACTCAGGCTTCTATTAGTGCTGTCTGTTTTTATCTGGCTAAAAGCCTTTCAGAGTGTCAGCGCTCTGGTCAGTCTGTGCAGGTCACTTCAAACAGGCCAGAAGGTTTGAGAAGCTCATCGTTCACTGTGGACTTTTGCTGTGTTTGCTGTTGTCAACAGAGCCCTTTGATCTGCGCTTATGATTAGTGGTGATGGCTGATTTCCATGAAGCTCGATTATATCAGTAATTTCAGTGTTTATCATGTTACAAATGTAAATTAAGTGCTGTAACTTAAAACTGTGGAAAGTATTGATAGCGCTTCACTTTTTCCACATTTGTTTTTGTTACAGCCTTATTCCAAAATGAATTAAATTCATTTATTTCCTCAAAATTCTTAACACAATACCCCATAATGACTATGTGAAAAAAGAGTTTTTGAGATTGTTGCAAATTTATTTAAAAAAAAATAAATAAAAAATGAAGAATCACATGCGCATCAGTATTTAGAGCCTTTGCTGTGAAGCTCTAAATTGAGCTCAGGTACATTCTGTTTCCACTGATCATTCCAGAGATGTTTCAGCAGCTTAATTGGAGTCACCTGTGGTAAATTCAGCTGATTGGACATGATTTGAAAAGGCGTACACCTGTCTATATAAGGTCCCAGGGTTGACGGTGCATGTCAAAGCACAAACCAAGCCAAAGGAATTGTCTGTAGACCTCCGAGACAGCAGCTGCTTCTCAAATGGCACACTATGCACTCATACTAGGGATGGGAAGATTAACCGATATGTATCGATACGCGGTCATGCGCGTGCACGATGCGAGTGCATCGGTTGAGCAGCAGAGGATGAATGAAATTTTGGAAGCAAATCGAGATGCATCGGTTTTTGCGAGATGCGTCGATTTTTCCGAGATACAGCTTATATTTTTAATATAGAATGTATTTTTTATTTATTAAAAAGTGTTGTCAACCTGTTTTTGGCGCATAATTTAATCGACCTACATAAAGTAAGCCTTAGCAACGGATTTGCGGATGTGCACACACTACAACTCAGTGTATCAGGTGTGCGGATGAAGCTAGTGGAGCGCCCTCAGAAAGCGCGAGAAGCAAAACAAACATTTTATTCCCCACTGAGTTTTAAATCTAAAGTATGGCAAGCAACATTATGGATTTAAGGATGGACGACATGACAGGACAGATGCAATTTGCAAAATGTGCCGCGGATCTGTAAAATACGCGGGCAGTACGACTAATCTGAAATCTAACTTGAAGCGGCGCCACGGTGTTGTTGTGAAAGCATCTTCCAGTGTTCCTGCATCCCCGGCTTTCACACTGCTTCAACCAGCTCCAAAAGTGGTGAGAAAAGCATTGCATGTTTTTTTTTCCATGCGCAACAGTTCTGCTCGCTCTACGCTAATAACGAATGCTATTGCATTGTTCATCTGCAAAGATATTCAGCCTAATGTCACGGAGAACGAAGGTTTTAAACACCTCCTCCTGTTAATTTTTATTTAATTATAATAATAATAATATTAATAATAATAATGATAAAAATAATGGGTGTCACGGTGGCACAGTGGGTAGTTTGACCACCTCACAGCAAGAAGATTGCTGGTTTGTTATATTTTTATTAGCCTGTTGTTTACAGTGACAGTGATGTTTCAAAGCAGCATAACACTGCTAGTTCACGACCTTAAGTTTTGAATAATCAGTGGCAAAATATATCTTTGTAAAACTTGTTTTCATAGTTGAAAAGTTAAATCACAATTCTTGTTGTGCAATGCTAAATTTATTTATGTTGAAAGAGTGCAAATATATACATATTTTTTTAATATATATTGCACTTATACATTCTGTTTATCTTGAAAATACTTAAATAATATGTGCTATATGTTCTAAAATGGCCCTCTACTGTAAACTGACACTCTGGCTCTGAGAGAAGAGCCAGTTTGTAAAAAAAAAGTCTTGGTTTTGCTTGGTTTATAAATAATCAAACTCATTCAATGGCACAGCATCCTCTTTCACATCATCTCATAAACTTGATCTAATTAGTTAGTGCTGAAATATCGCATCGTATCGTGATATGGGTGTGAATCGTATCGTGTTGCGTCGCAATATGTCACAAATGTATCGCTAATATATCGGATCGTATTCTTTGTATCGAGATGCGTATCGGATCGGCATTATAGCTCATACACTCATACACTATGTACTTATGCACTTACACACTCAACAGCATAGTACATGTATTACTCATGTAATACACAAGTAATACATGAGTAATACTCAACTATTTAGTCAACTATTTAGCATCCTTTTTTCCTTTCTAATTTGCAATTACCTCTCTGGTTCTACCACTTACTGTATTACAAACAAAAAAAACTAAATAAATAAAAATACTAATGTTTTGCTGCTTACACTTAACATACCTGAAACTTGCTTACAGCACTTATTCATTGTTGCTCTTATAGTTGTGTAAATTGCTTCCTCGTCCTCATTTGTAAGTCGCTTTGGATAAAAGCGTCTGCTAAATGACTAAATGTAAATGTATGTAGTGTCGTCCCAAATGGCACACTAATGTTTTTTTTTACTAAACGGAAATTCAAACCGTTTCCCTGATGACGTTTGACAGTTGCCAAATCTGTGAAATAAATGACCAAACTATCAAATAATAGCTGCCATGAGCATTACCGCATTTACCATCGGGAGGCGCTATAATCACTCTTGTGGGAGAATTTTGCTTTCACCATACAAAATAAATTTAACCGGCTGAATGTCTACTGCTCTGAAAGTTCCAATGAGCACAGTGGTCTCCATCATCCATAAGTGGAAGATTTTTGGAACCACCAGGACTCTTCCTAGAGCTGGCCGGCCATCTAAGCTGAGTGATCGGTGGAGAATGGCCTTAGTCAGAGAGGTGATCAATAACCCGATGGTCATTCTGTCTGGGCTCCAGCGTTTTTCTGTGGAGAGAGGAAAACCTTACAGAAGGACAACCATCTGTGCAGCAATCCACCAATCAGGCCTGTATTGTAGAGTGGCCAGACGGAAGACACTCCCCACCTGGAATTTGCCAAAAGGCATCTGAAGGACTCTCAGACCATAAGAAACTAAATCTCTGCTCTGATGAGACTCAAATTGAACTCTTTGGAGTGAATACCTGGCATTACATTTGGGGAAAAGCAGGCACCGCTCATCACCAGGTTAATAGCATCCCTACAGTGAAGCATGGTGGTGGCAGCATCATGCTGTGGGGATGTTTTATGTTTCAGGATAGAGGGAAAGATGAACACAGCAATGTACAGAGACATCCTGAATGAAAACCTGCTTCAGAGTGCTCTTGACCGGAGATTGGGGCAACAGTTCATCTTTCAGCAGGACAATGACCCAAAGCACACTTCCAAAATATCAGTGGAGTGGCTTCACAACAACTCAGTGAATGTTCTTGAGTGGCCCAGCTAGAGCCCAGACCTAAATTCTATTGAACATCTCTGGAGAGATCTGAAAATGGCTGTACATTGTCCCTTCTCATCCAACCTGATAGAGCTTGAGAGGTACTGAACAGAGGAATGGGCAAAAATTCTCAAAAACCAGTGTGCCAACCTTGTGGCATCATATTCAAAAAGACTTGAGGCTGTAATCGCTTCCAAAGGTGCATCAACAAAGCATTGAGCAAAGGCTGTGAACACTGATGCACATGTGATTTTCAGGTATTTTATTTTGAATAAATTTGCAACAATTTCAAAAACTCTTTTTTCACATTGTCATTATGGGGTATTGTGTTTAGGATGTTGATGAAATAAATTAATTTAATCCATTCTGGAATAAGGCTGTAACAACAACAAATGTGGAAAAAGTGAAACGCTATGAATACTTTCTGGATGCACTGTAACCAGCTTCTTATGGTAAAATATTATTGATTGTATTTTTTATAAACCCACTTTATAGAACCAGAAACCATTTGATTTACCTGTTCCCGTTGTACATGTCATGAGAGGAGAAAATTAGCATAGACAGCCCTGAGTGAGAAGCAGCCATCCACTATTAGTTTTCACAACATACAATCAGAAGATTGTCAGCGACTAAGAGGATTATAAATGGGGAGTTTTGAGATGCACAAATGATAACGTTAGTCCTGTTTTGAATCTGCTGCTATGCTGACACACAGGCACTTATAGCTCCGCCTTCTTTCGAAAAGAGTACAATCTCATTTGAATTTAAAGCGACAGTCACCAAAACAGCACAATTAAGATCAAAGCCTAAAAGGGGCAAATTCAGAGTTATAAAACTTTATTTGTGTGGTATTTTGAGCTGAAACGACACACACACACACTCTAGGGACATCAAAGACTTATTTTACTATTTGTAAACAGGCAAAATAGATCCTCTTTAAATCTTATAGTTCAAGTATATATAAAGACAGATGTGCAGTGTTTGCTATATTTTAACGCTTATGGCTAGTTTCTTAGCAACCAACAGCCAATCACATGCCTCATATTCAAGTTCTGTGGACAGCCTCAGAATATAAACAATCATTTAAGGGTATCAAATGTCAAATAGTGGTGGAGGATGCAGTGAGGAAGACACTGCTCCAGTTGTGCTGTTATACACCAGCTCAAAAATCCATTCAGTATGATGCTTATCTGCAAAATATGAATACGCTAGAGATATTTATGTAAAGCGGTCACGCACTGCTTTGTCCAGTCGATAACTCTGACTCTGAAAAATGCAAATAATGTTAACTCAAGGTCTCTCGGGTCTTACTACTGGAGTTGGTGGCCGTGAATGTGTATTTGTTAAAGTAGAGCATGCTTACATGTTTGAATAACCATTTGAGGTGTATATTCTGTTATATTAGCATCCATTTAACTGAAAATCCAGGATCAAGGCAAGCTGATTATCTTGTGTGCTGAATTTTTATATGGTTGTCAACAAAAGGGATGCTGCGGCTTTATTCTGTTCATACCAAAAATATATTTTGGCTTTTTATAAGATTAGTTCTGGAATAAACCTGCTGTGTTGCATGAATCCTGTGCTAAAGCACTTAAGTGAATTTCCGTGAGCGCTTGAAGGCTGCTTTACCACCGTACAGTGTCTCATGAGGATCTAGGATTGTTTATAAAACTCATTGATATCAAGAAGATGTATTGTTTACCCAGGCATTAGCATATCCTGGGATTACATATCTGCCGAACACATAAATGTAATGTTAAAGGAAAGGATTAACTTGTTCAGTTGTAAACCAAGTTGTCAGATTTGTCCTCAACACTACACATCCAGCTGCAGATTCACCTTCATTGGGAGAAGACGAATATGCTTGACGCTGGAAACTCATAACATCTTATCTAATTAGCATATAGTGTTTTGTCTTAATGTTTGTCTCTGTGGGTTTTAGTGAAAACGGGTTTAGGTGTCCTACATTTTTAGGTCTCATGTTGGACCTGGGTCCATTCGGCTCAGACCGTGTGCATTGGTTGAGATTATATGATATAGAAAAATATCTAGTAAAATATTATTCACTGCTATCATGGCAAAGATAAAATAAATTACTTATTAGAAATGAGTTATTAAAACTATCATGTTAAGGAATGTGTTGAAGAAATCTTCTCTCTGGTAAACAGAAATTGGGGAAAAAATAAACAGGGGAGCTATTAACTCGGGGGGGCTAATAAATCCGGCTACATTTGTAACTCTTAATATTTACTACTAAAGGTTAAATCAGTGACCGCTTATTAGAGCTGCACAATTAATCGTTAAAAGATCGCGATCTCGATTCGACCCCCTAGACCAGTGGTTCTCAATGTGGGGGTCGGGACCCCCCGAGGGGTCGCGGGGCAATGAAAGAGGGTCGCCTGGTGATTTCCAAAAATCTATTTATTTTTATTAAACCATAAGAATTAACATATTTTATCCATAACTATACTGAAAATAAAAATAGTCGTTTATAGTTACTATATACTATATAGTTACTATAGTAGCTTATAGTTACTAGTTCTATTGGATTGCGACCCCTGGGGTAATTACATTATATTAAAGGCAGATGCATTTTGATTTTATAGCATCAGGTTATACTTTCTGGCACATTTAAAGCACTGACACAAATTTAATTGGTGTGTCTGCGTCATTGCATGCAAGGTTTCTGTATTTATAACCACCTCAGAGGATATTGGGGGTCGCGAGTCACTGGCATTGTTATTTTGGGGGTCGCGGGCTGAAAAGTTTGGGAACCCCTGCCCTAGACGATCTTAATCCAGCATTTCTACGATTCTGTCAAGCATATTTTCAAGTTCAGGAGAGAAGAAAAGGCGGATGCACGAGTTTCACACACATTGATCAGCGACATTGACGCCTCCAAATGATGTTGAAAGGGTCACATACTGTATTTATAAGGTATAAGTCACCTAAAAATGTCATTTTTGTCTTCATATAATGATGTTTTCGTGGCCGGGAAATCACACATGACGTGCTGACCGTGAGCTGATATCACAGAGAGGGCTCGCGTCTTTAGTGAACAGAACCTCCATATGTTGCAAGTAACAGGTAATACAGTTCATAATATTAATATTAAATAATAATATTAAGTAATAGTAAGTAAATAATATTCAGTTTGTTGCACAGAGTGATCGTTTGGGAGCCGTGCGAAGAATGAACAAGCACTTAGAAGTCAGAATGAAACCGAAAGTGTGCACTTCATTTAAATGATCATATCGCATTTTAGAGTTATGATTACGGCAAGCATTTGATATGTTTTTTCTTTTATAGCGAACCCACAGTTGTGCATGAAAATAAATGTTTACAATGTCAATATAACAACTCTAGCCTATATATTGTTGAATATAATTTGATAATGGCAAATGTCTGATTTTACCAGTGAATAATTTTGTCTAATATGACAGATTGCAAGCATATATCTCAAACATAATAATTCAACATCAGAATTATTATAAGTAGAATAGAATTATTTATAAAAACCAGTAGACCTACATATAATAAAACATGTTTGTTTGGTAACACTTTACAATAAGGTTCATTAGTTAATGCATTTACTAACATGATCTAATCATGAACAACACTTGTACAGCATTTATTAATCATAATTGAACATTTACTAATGCATAATTAACATCCAAACTCATGCTTGTTAACATTAGTTAATGCACTAAGTTAACATGAACTCACAATGATTTTCATTAACTAATGGTTACTAACATAAACAAATACTGTGGTAAATGTATTGTTCATTGTTTGTTCATGTTAGTAAATGCATTAAGTAACATTAACTAATGAACCTTATTATAAAGTGTGACCGTTTGTTTTTACTATAACTTTATTTTACATATACAGAATCGTGAGAAAATCGTAATCTTTATTTTAAGCATTAAGCAATTCTCATTTTAGCTAGAATCGTGCAGCTCTACTGCTAATGTAATAAGACTAGAAATAATCTGTACAGGGTTATACAGGGACTGGGCAAACTCCATCGTGGAGGGCTGATCTCCTGCAGAGTTTAGCTCCAACCCTAATCAAGCTTTCAAGTGATCTTGAAGACACTGATTAGCATATTCAGGTGTGCTTGATTAGTATTGGAGCGAAACTCTGCAGGACACCAACCCTCCAGGACCAAGTTTGCTCATCCCTTTGGTTAATCCATATAGTGGTCAATGTTGACAGTTAATAGTGTAATCTGTAAACACCCCCTGTGTTTTTGGGTGCTCCCTCTTGGTATAAAATGGTAAAAACTATTGAACAGCTTTTCCTAAATGTCCAATTCTGTGTATGTTACTAGCACTTTTCCTACATACAGACTTTACTGAAAAATTAACAGCCCTATGTGAAAATTTCGATTAATTCGTTCTGGCAATGAGCAGTGGTAACATCACTGGTCATTTGCCAGAATCCTGCGCTGTGTGAACGCAGAAGGAAAATTGCCTGGAATGAATGAAATCTGCTTATGTGAAATATCCACTCCAGCCAATCAGAACATTCAGCGCTGTTTATGAAAATAAACGCCTTTGAATGATTCTCCAGACACATTTAGCTGCTGCCTGTTAGTCTGATAACATTTCTATGTTCCTGCTTAGTTTCAATTGTGGAAAAATATATTAATAAAATGCTATTGATTAACTGTTGTGAGATTACCTGCACACTCTGCATTTAGTTGCATGGTGTGCGTGTACATAAAGCGATCCTGTAAGTCAGATTTGAGTAGCCTACAACACCAGTAGACTTTCGTTTTAAAAACGCAAAAGCTGCAGCACACACTCTAATGTACATCTCGACCATAGATCTCGATATGCGAAAGTGTTTCTTCATATGATTAATATTTGTAATGTTGTCTAATGTGTAAGCAAAACTGTTTTTAGCTGCGGTTAATAAAAATAATTATTCATTTTATTTGTAAATAGCGCCTTTCTGGACACCCAAGGTCGCCTTACAACAAGCATCAACAGTCATAACAGAACAAATCAAAACAATTTATAAAATGTTGCCAAACAAGATTTGAAATGCATGTAAGGAGTTGCAATTACAAACACATCGTGAGTATAAAATGATAAAAGATAGTCAAAAGAAACCCGGCTTAAAAAGATGGCTCTTGACACGAGATTTAAAAGTGTGAAGACTATCACTGCTCTTTAGATCAGGGAGAAGCGAGTTCCATAGTCACGAAGCCGCGGAGCTAAAAGATCTGGAATCGATGTGGAGCAAGAGCTTTGAAAGCGAGTAGTAGTATTTTAAAATCAATCTGAAGCTTTATCGGAAGCTAGTGTAGCTGATAAAGAAGTGGTGTGACATGCTCGTGAGATGAAGTTCTAGAGATGACACGAGCTGCATGGTTCTGAACCAGTTGGAGTTTATCGAGAAGTTTAGAAGGAAGCCCAGATAGAAGTGCATTACAGAGGTTAGCGCCTCTGACTTCGGATGGTGGCGATTACTTTTATTTATTTATTTTTTCCCTATAGTTATTTGGTCTGTCTCTTGGTCAAAAGCAGCTACATGAACGCTAAAACTTTGGTAACACACTATTTTGATGGTCCACTTGAGTATTAGTAGACTCTCTGCTTAATATCTGTTGACATTGCTCCTTCAACAGACATTTCACTGACTATAAGAAACTTTGCAAGTACATGTCTACTTACACTAAGCCTAACTTTAACCCTAACCTAATAGTCTACTTATGATTCAATGAGAATCAGTTGGCATGTAGATGCAATGTAACTTAAATTCAACAAATGGACCATCAAAATAAAGTGATCAAAATTTTAAATAAAAATGAAACCCTTAACCACATGACTCCCTTTTAGTTTCCCAACTAATTTCGAGAGGAGCATGTGATATGATCGACTATAACTGATCCTTATCGCTAATCATTAGCTAGCCTATCAGATCATTCTAAAACTACTACAAATATCCTGCCTAAACTTCATTTAATATCTTCGTTTTTGGAACCCCCCGCCCCTCATCCTTCCCTTCTCCCTCCTCCTCTTTCCATGATCAGACAACATGCTGGCTCAGTGGCTAGCCTCGCAGCAAGAGGGTCACAGTTCCAAGTTCTAATCGAGCCAGTCAGCACTCTCTGCACGAAGTTTGTATGTTCTCCCCGTGTTTGTGTGGGTTTTCCTCGGGTCCTCCAGTTTAACAGTCTAAAAACATGCACATAAATAAAGCGTAATAACAGACACAAGTACTTAACACATTCACATTGAATCAATCAGCACCACCATAATAACCAAAGTACAAACTGGGGCACTCAGTTGATCTCGTATCCCTCCTAATGCTCATTGACCAGGCGGGAACCTTGGGGCCATCTATCTCGAGCTCAGGGTTTTCTCCCGGGACAGCAACCTGCTATCATAGATGAGCATTATCTAAGTGTGAACTCTTGAAATGTTTACAAATCAAAGCACGACCATTTAGAGTTTATTTCAGGTTAATGATGTCAGAATTCATTGGTATTTTGGATTGGATCTGTGAACGGTCCTTGAAATGTCCTTGCCTGTGTGAGCAATGCTTTCTTTAATTTACCTGGTAATTTTTTAGACATTTATAGGTATCACTTTGTAAAAGGGGCTACTGTTTGGCCAATAGTATAACCCCTGTTATTACTGCTGCTCTTTTCTTGCTAATCATCTCATCTCAAATGATTTTCAATACAATTGTGTATCTGTGTTCCTCTTATCGCCTTGATAATGACACTTGTTTCTTTCTCTCCTCCAGTGATCCTGTTCTGTATGGCCGCCCTTATATTCCCCATAGGATTCTACATCAATGAAGTAGGAGGACAGCCATACAAATTACCCAACAACACGGTGGTGGGCTCCTCTTATGTACTGTTCGTGCTCTCCATCTTCTTCACAATAGTGGGGCTCTTGTTTGCCGGGAAAGTGTGTCTTCCTGGCTGAGAGGACGTTCCTAGCAGGGACAGCTGGGGTGATCCAAGCCAAGCGGACGCAAACGGCACTCATCGACAGGGGGTGGTGTTACACGGAAATATCTCATTATACTGCAAAAACTGAAAAGACGATCGCTGCACGCACTACAGGCGAGAGAGTGCGTCCCACCCTGTGCTTTCTTAAACCTGTGCTGTCTTTTTAAGTTTCAACCTTAAGGATCGAGGCGATGATACGCGCATGTTGGAAAGGACCGAGTGCGTCTACAGCAGTGGCTGCTTCCAGTACTACTTTACCTTGGAGTATTGTTGCATTATCTTCTGTTTGTTTGTGTTTTTTTACATCCCGCAGTTTCTCACATGCGCCCCCTGCCTTTACAGAGAGGAACTACAGGATTGTGGTGGAGAATGCGGGCAATGGTGTTCGACCCATTCACTGGGGTCACAACAGGACTCCTCTCATTCTCTCTATCAGCCCGAGTGCTGGCCGAGATACTCCACTGTTACAAAGGAAAAAAAGCCTGCAGTTTCTCACATGCGCCCCCTGCCTTTCTGGAGAGGAACTACGGGATTGTGGTGGAGAATGGGGGCAATGGTGTTCGGCTCATTCACTAGGGTCACAACAGGACTCTTCTCATTCTCTCCATCAGCCCGAGTGCTGGCTGAGATACTGCACTGTTACAAAGGAAAAAGGGAACAGTATTAGGAACATTGTTTTGGTTGTTGGCCTGCTACCCAAGGCAAATGCTCCAGGACTGCCGGTCAGGACCCTGTGCCTCACTGTTACACGCTCAGATATTGACGGATTCGTCTCTGTATTTGACAAACCAAATGAACCTACCCTCACATGAGGATGGGCTGTGTTTGGGTTCAGTCATGGGCGGATGTGACGTTATCATCTCCTTGTTTTGATCTCTGAATTTGCAGAGCCCTTTACTTTAATTTGCTAATGTGCCATAAAGCTGTTTTTGTTTTTGTTGTTGTTTGAATGCTAGGGCATGAGTTGAGTTTTAGGGAGCACTGCGTGCGGTTTAGCCATTTCAGTAGGTGAAGCACTACAGATGTACAAAAATAGACCTCCTTACCTCATTATTTTAACTAAATTTCCCCTAACCAAGATGAAAAGGTGCGCCCTGTAAAGTTTGTGTTGTGATCACGGACGTTTCGTTGAAATGCTGCGATCATGGCGGATTATTTATCTGACACTGAATAAAAGGAGCTCAAGATTGTGTTTGTGTTACATCAGCCCACATTTCGTTCCTCGTATTTTTTTTTTGAGGGGGGGAAACAAGCGTTCTGTTTGAGTGAATTGAAATCAGAATTATTTATGATGGATGTGTGATGTGAAGGTTACGTTTTGCCCACAAGTTGTTTTCTTCATAAGATTTCCTCTTGTTTCCTGTGTGTTTGTTAATTCCGTTAAAGAGAGATCGCCTTTGCGTTCTTAACTAAATTGACTTTTTTAGTGCTTTGAAATGCCGCACTTTTCCTGATAACATTCATATTCGCCATAGGGATGGCAAGCACATCAGATACATTAATTGACATTTTACATAATTCTCATAAACAAAGGTAAACACCCTTAGGTTGATCGAATGTTTATATGAAAATCTTCCACTTGAGATCAATCCAATCGTTTTGGCAAAACTAGGACTGAAAGTGAAGCGAACTATGAGCAAAAAGTGGTGGACGACATTGCATCCGTGTTAAAGACTGCACCAACTTTTCTTTCCTTGTTTTTGTTTGGGAAAGCTAGCGTTCCATTGAATCAGAATTATTAATGATGGATGTGTGATGTGAAGGTTACATTTCGCCCTCAAGTTGTTGCTTTCTTCATATGATCTCCTCTTTGTTTTGTGTGTGTTTGATTTCAGTTTGTTTATTCCGTTGATGAAAGGTCATGCTCATAGTCGCCTTTGCGTTCTTCACTAAATTGACCTTGTTAATGCTTAGAAAAACCGCACTTTTCATGAAAACATTCATATTTGCTATAGGGATGGCAAGCAGATCAAATATACTTATTCAAATTTAAGATAATTTTTGTAAACAAAGATAAACACTCTTGGATTGATCAAATTGTTTATATGAAAATCTCCCACTTACGATCGGTCCAATTGGTTTTGTCAAAACTGGGACTTAAAGTAAAGCAAACTGTGAGGAAAAAATGGTGGACGACATCCCATCTGTGCTAAAGACTGCGCCCAATTTTCAACCCAATTTTTGTTCCTCGTTTTGTTTGGGAAAGCAAGCGTTCCAGCGGAATGTAATCAGAATTATTAATGATGGATGTGTGATGTGAAGGTTACATTTCCCCCTCAAGTTGTTGCTTTCTTCATATGATCTCCTCTTGTTTTGTGTGTTTTTTTGATTTCCGTTTGTTTATTCCGTTAATGAAAGGTCATGCTCACAGACGCCTTTGCGTTCTTCACTAAATTGACCTTGTTATTGCTTAGAAATACCGCACTTTTCATATTCGTTATAGGGATGACAAGAAGGTCAAATTTATTTGTTCAAATTTTAAATAATTCTTGAAAAACAAAACAATCTCTTGGGTTGATCGAATGTTTATGAAAATCTCCTACTTGCAATCAATCCAATTGGTTTTGGCAAAACTAGGACTTAAAGTAAAGCCAACTATGAGAAAAAAATGGTGAACGACATTGCTGCTGTGTTGAAGACTGCGCCCAATTTTCAACCCGATTTTTGTTCGGTTTTTTGGGGGGGGGGGGGAGCAAACGTTCTGTTCCAGTGGATTGAAATCAGAATTACTTATGATGGATGTCTGATGTGAAGGTTACGTTTCGCCCACAAGTTGTTGATTTCTTCATATGATCTCCTCTTGTTTTGTGTGCGTGTTTAATTTTCGTTTGTTTATACCGTTAAAGAAAGGTCATGCTAACAGACGCCTTTGCGTTCTTCACTAAATTGACCTTGTTAATGCTTTGAAATGCCGCACTTTTCATAAAAACATTCATATTTGCCATAGAGATAGCAAGCAGATCAAATATAATTATTAACATTTTAATTCTCGCAAATAAAGATAAACACTCTTGGGTTGATCAAATGTTTATATGAAAATCTCCCACTTGCGATAGGTCTGATTGGGTTTTGCAAAACTGGGTCTTCAAGTAAAGTAAACTGTGAGAAAAAAATAGTGGATGACATCGCATTCTTCCGAGTTTTCAACCCAATTTTCGTTCCTCTCTTTTTTTTTTTTTTTTTTGGGAAAGCAAGCGTTCTAGTGAATTGAAATCAGAATTATTTATGATGGATGTCTGATGTGAAGGTTACGTTTTGCCCACAAGTTGTTGATTTCTTCATAAGATCTCCTCTTGTTTCTTGTGTTTGTTAATTCCGTTAATGAAAGGTCATGCTCACCGTCACCTTTGCGTTCTTCACTAAATTGACTTGTTAATGCTTTGAAATGCCGCACTTTTCATGAAAACATTCATATTGGCTATAGAGTTGGCAAGCAGATCAAATATATCTATTCAAATTTTAGATAATTCTCGCAAATAAAGATAAACACTCTTGAGTTGATCAAATGTTTATATGAAAATCTCCTATTTGCAATCAATCCAATTGGTTTTGGCGTAACTGGGACTTAAAGTAAAGCAAACTGTGAGGGAAAAAAATGGTGGACGACATCGTATCCGTGTTTAAGACTGCTCCTGCTTTGGAAACCCATCATAAAATGGACTAATAGGTGCATATGGAACGCTGTTATTTATGATTTTTAAAAGGGAAGGAAAACGTATGAGTAACAGTATTATCTATGAAAGGATGTTAGCAGTCCTTGTGCACAGTTACTGTTAACGGATTCATGTACCGGCAAGTTTTCTCTGCTACTCTTTGTTTCAGTATCTCACTGTATACAATAAAAGGCATAAAAGAAGGTCTGGCGCTTGACTTCAGCTGAGCTTCTCTTCATTAGACTAACTACTGCTGGTGTTTCTGTTCAAATTCATCAAACTTTGCATGTATGTAGAGTCTGTGTGGCTAATTTTGTGTGGGGGGTCATTTGTGGAAGCACAGGTTGCCTAGCAACTAGTAGTTAAATTTGCAATCACAAAAAAAAAATTGTCAGCCTGTTACCCCGTTTCACCCCTAAAATGATTCCCTTGCTCAGCCACCAGTTTAAATTAATTCTGTAAAAATTAATGAGAGCCTATTTTTGGAGGCACATTTTAGAAGTTTGCTGAATTTAAAAGTATTTATAATATTAATCTGTGTAATTTAATGAAATGTCATGCTGTGAGGGGGGTCTTCTGCCTTTTTCATGGTTCTCACATAAGAAAAGAGGCTGTGAGGTTGAAGAGATGGACTAATAATTATTGCTGAAATGATAATTTATGCAATTAGATAAGTCTCAAAAATAATATGTTGGCAAAGATAAAGCTCAAACATGCCCAGCACAATTCACAATTACAAAATCCAATTTGTAAATTCAAAACAATTTGTAAATTCACAAGTAAAAATAATAAATATTTACCCACTAACTAATTAGATGAGTACATTTATGAATTCATTCATTGTCTTTTTGGCTTAGTCCCTTTATTCATCAGTGGTCGCCACAGTGGTATAAACCGCCAACCTATCCAGCACGTTTAACACAGTCAATGCATTTTCAGCCGCAACCCAACACTGGGAAACACCCACTCACTCTTGCAAACACTCGCATACACTACGGCCAATTTAGCTTATTTAATTCACCTATAGCGCATGTCTTTGGACTTGTGGGGGAAACCCACGCAAACATGGGGAGAACATGCAAACACAGAAATGCCAACTGACCCAGCCTGCGCTCGAACCAGCAACTTTTTTTGCTGTGAGGTGATTGTGCTACCCACTGCGCCACCTTGCTGCTCTTAAAATGCATCGGCCGGCTTGGCCCCAGCACAGGCGTTTTCCCCCTGCCCCCCGGGAGGGGACTTTAAACACCTTGGCCCCCACGCCTCTTTGATAAGTTTAGGTTATCAAACTACAAACTTCCCAATGAAAGAATATACTATAGTAATTTATAGTAAATTCTATAGTGTTTAGAGCTATGCAAACTGTGTTATACTGTATAGTATTTAAACACTTGGGTAATGATTGCTGCAGCTGTATCTATAGGGGCATTACCAACCTACGTCACACATGATGTCACACGCGTTCAACCGCGCATACCAGTTGCAAAAAGAGACTGGTTGCAACAGCAAACATGTCGTGTTCTTCGGTAGGATGCCAAAATCGTAAGTCCAAAAATAGGAAACTTAACTTTTACCGTACACCACACTGCGTTAAATGCCAACCGCAGATGTCTTTGGCTAACAGCTATCAGAAGAGCTGAATGTAGTGAGGACCTAATTAAAAATGCTGGACTCGGCTGTTCTCATTTTATATCAGTAAGTTAAGGTTAAGGGAACTTAAGAGGTAAGTTCAGGCTATGCTGAATCAGACACATTACTTGTTTTTGATTGCAGCAATGATTTCAGCAAAAACAGTTCAATATGGTGAATTAAACTGCGGATACTACATGCTAAGAAAGAAATGTAAACATGTACGTTCACACACCCTGCTGTACAAGTGCAGTTCGCTGTCAGAATGCATTAGTTTTGCTTGTTTAATGATTACCCAGGCCTTGTACAGCTCCGTCTTCTTTCCTTGTCTTTAGCTAGGCAGAACCTCGAGTTTTAGCACTACAAAGTTTTGAATCTGGTAATCATGGAGCATTATTTCTTGCACATGACCACACAGAACAAAATTGTAGGCATCTAAACACTTATAAGCTTTAACTTCTCTCTTTTTAAAACACTTGGAGTGTCAATAAGATTGTATATTTGGGGCTGGATGCTTGGCCATTGCGTCTTATCCAATATGGGAGGGTGCTAATGCAAATGGACCTGTCAGATGAACGCCGCTCACTTTAACGCTAGTTTTGCAGAATTACTGTGCTTATCACTGGGTGTCGAGCTGTTATAATATGCTGAAAGCATTATGTACGTAATAAACTTAATATGTAATTAATATAACTTATCTCTGATACAACAACAAACTCTCAACTGCATCGGATGTCATTACCTCACTGCATAGATATATACATTCGCCTGGCCTATTGTTGTCTATTGGACGGAATGCGTCAATAGCGCCGCCATCTTGCTACAGGGTAGCGCTTCTTTGAAATGAATGCGGGACCAAGGTACAGTGGAGGACTGTGGCCATCCAAAGCCAGAGATATACACATATACACATATATCTACGATCGGGAGTTTTCCTGGATGTTAGTATGTAATTTTTTTTTTCTAATTATGAAAATGATAATTTTACATCACTTTTCTACATTGATGGATCAGTGACCGCACAGGCATTCCTGACAAAAAGCTTGTGTTTGTGTGTACAGAAATGTACTATCCACCCTCCCTGTTAAATTTGACCTAATCATGTCCTGAAACACAGCTCCTCTCCTGCTTTCACTTCTCTTGCTGACGGATGGAGCGACTCGTTTGTGAATGAATCCCGTTATGAACGACTCGTTCACTAGCCGACAATAATACAAGTTTCTGGCAGGGCAGCATCTCGTTGTCATATTTCTTTTGCATTATTTGCTGATTTTATTCAACAAAACTAGCATAAGCCGAGTGTTTAGTGCGAGTTGGAGATGCTTTGCCGTATGGTGAATGCAGTAAGTGACCTAAGTCCATTTTGGAATTAAAATTAAATTAGAACCCCTGCTGAAAATGCTTAAACTAGCCTAGGCTGGTTGGCTGGTTTTAGCTGGTCGACCAGGCTGGTTTTAGAGGGGGTTTGGCCACTTCCAGGCTGGTTTCCAGCCATTTCCAGCCTGGTCTTAGCTGGTCAGGCTGGGAGATAACCAGCTTAAACCAGCTTGACCAGCCTAGCCAAGCTGGGAGTCCAGCCAAAACCAGCTATATCCAGCTTAAACCAGGCTGTTCAAACTGGTTTTAGCTAGATTTGGCTGGTCATTTTCCAGCCTGACCAGCTAAGACCAGGCTGGAAATGGCTGGAAACCAGCCTGGAAATGGCCAAAACCCCTCTAAAACCAGGCAACCAGCCTAGGCTGGTTTAAGCTGGATTTTTCAGCAGGGACAGCATATTATATGTCTGTAAAACAATTAAAAGTGCTGATGATTGTGATAGTAAGTGTTGTATTGTCGTCTTTTAGGTTGTATCTCAGTTTTAATGCGCTTTTTAAATAAATAAGTAAAAAACAAAGCAGCTGCTTGCCATCATGACAACAATGAGATCCAATGAAAGACCGATCGCTTTCACTCCAAAATGGCGGAATAACGGGGCTGTTGCTGGGCACTGCTGTTGCAATGGAACGTTCTATTGAGTGTGGCCTCTCGGTCATTCTGCTCTTGGGTAATACTATAACGTTAACATTAGGTTTTTAAACTGGTATGCGCATTGTTAATGTTACTATAGTGCATGAGTTACCATAGCAACTATAAAGTCACTTCAGCAGATTAACTCAAGTACTAGCATGAATCAAAAACACTAATAATTACGATGTTATTGTCATGTTGTTTCATAAAGAAACTTTCTGAAGCCAACATAAAGCTGCAGGAGTTTTGAGAAATAAAGCCATAGTGTAAAGAACAGCATAAGCATTTAGAAGAGAGAGAAAAGTAACCTGCAGTAAGTCTGATGTAATGCTGAGTGTGTGTCCTTATATATAAATCAACAACAGAAGCTGAGTTGAAAAGAGCAGTACTGAATGGAGGTCTGTAGCTATGGAGATTCCAAACACTGCAGCTGTCAGTCACTCACAGTTCAGTCTGAACCTCACAAGGACATCCACTGACTCCTCGTACAATAACACCCTGTGCTGTTTTACTTTATTTCTGATTCCTGCGCCGGGATAATATTGTTATCTGTGTGCTGTATTGTGCGCGCGCACGATCTGCTGTTCATCACGCACGAGCTTCACAACACAACGACACAAGAGATCGGAGAGTGTGGAGGTAAAACAATATTAACCTGATTATTAACTATTATTAACTGATGTGCTTAAAAGTCCACTGAATTGTTAGGTTGTTGCTGTTACTGTAAAATCATAATGATAAACAACGGATATTGAATCTTGGTTGTTGTACTGGTATAGATTGACGTCTATAAACCTTTTTGAAAAGGAATATTTGGATCAATTTCTCAGTGAATATAGCTAATTGTTGCGGCATTTAAACAAAAAAGCTTTATTAAACGGTTATATTCATATATCATATATATTTAGTTAAATTCGTTAAAATAAGACTTTGGCCAACATCTTTAGGAATAAAAATATATGTTTACTTCCAACAAATTATTGTGTATATATATATATATATATATATATATATATATATATATATATATATATATATATAAATTTGATATTAACTAAATTTGATATATTTTTATGTTTCCATTGATTTCTTTTCCGGTTAATTTAGGCTACATTTCATTCGGATGTTAAAAATATTAATGTTTGGTGTACTGATTTTTGGACTGTGATCGTAAGTTAATATGTTATTAGTTACAGTTTTGGCTTTGGTTCTGACTGATCAAAAGTATATGAACAAATAAATATATTATTGTAAAACATCTTATTAAAACTTTAAATAGCCATGTGAGCTCAATTACATTTTATTTTCCCCCGGATTTATATATATTGAGTTCACTTGAGTGCAAATGAAACTTAATTTTGGACTACTTAAAATAATATAATATAATATAATATAATATAATTAGTTAGTAAAAAAATACTTAAAACTTAACTTTTATATGCTAAAAATATACTGCTAATTTAGTAAACTTACATAGACTTTAGTATACTTACTACATGAAGTACACAATATAAAATATTATAATATGTGTATATTAGTATACTTAATCCATTGGCAGATTATTTAGCTTGTTTTAAGAAAAAACGCACTTAAGTTTGACATTTTTAATTGCTGCACAATATTTGTTGAATAATATGATCTAGTTTAACAGACCAACAATACAGTGTTTTGTTCCTAGTCCAAATATAAAATTTAATCTATCTTAAATCAAGACTTGTCTTGGTTTACTTGGTGTACTTGTCTAGAAAATGCTCAATTAACCAGAGTAGAGAAGAGACATCTGACCATTTAGAGCAGGGCAGTCATCTAACCAATCAGAGTGGAATAGGCCCATCTGACCAATCAAGTCAGAGCAAAGCCATCTAGCCGATTAGAGCATAGTGGATCCATCTGGGCAATCAGAGCAGAGTAGAACCATTTGACCAAATGGAGCATAGATCCATCAGACTCATTAAAGTAGAGTACAGCCATCTGACCAATCAGAGCAGGGTAGAGCTATCTGACCAATCAGAGCATTGTAGATCCATCTGATCAACCAGAGCAGAACAGAACCTTCTGATTAACCAGATCCTAGATGCATCTGACCAATCAGAGCTCTTTTACGATCCATCAGACTCATCAAATCAGAGTAAAGCCATCTAGCCAATTAGAGCATACTAGATCCATCTGAGCATCGAGAGCAGAGCCATCTGACCAATCAGAGCAGAGCAGAGACATCTGGTTATTTGTAGTAATCCGACCAATCAGAGCAGAATAGGGCCATCTGACCAATTAGAGCAGAGCAATCATCATTTAGCCAAGCAGAGCATACTAGATCCATTTGAGCAACCAGAGCAGAGCTTTCTGACCAATCAGAGCAGAGCAGAGTCATTTGACCTGAGTAGAGATGAGACAACTGACTAATTAGAGCAGAGGAGAGTTATCAGACCAATCAGAGGAGAACAGGGACATCTGGCCAATCAAATCAGAGTAAAGTCATCTAGCCAATTAGAGCATAGTAGATCCATCTGAGCATCCAGATCAGAGCCATCTGACCAATCAGAGCAGAGCAGAGTCATTTGACCAGAGTACAGCAGAGTTATCAGACCAATCAGAGGAGAACAGAGATATCTGACCAATCAGAGCAGAGCAAAGTCATTTGACCAGAGTAGAGATGAGACAATTAGATGAGACTAATTAGAGTAATCCGACCAATCAAAGCAGAATAAAGCCATCTCACCAATCAAATCAGAGTAAAGTCATCTAGCCAATTAGAGCATAGTCGATCCATCTGAGCATCCAGATCAGAGCCATCTGACCAATCAGAGCAGAGCAGTCATTTGACCAGAGTACAGCAGAGTTATCAGACCAATCAGAGAAGAACAGAGATATCTGACCAATCAGAGCAGAGTCATTTGACTAATTAGATTGGAGTAGTGTCTTCTGACCAATCAGAGCACTGTATGCATTCGTAGAACAGGGTTTAGAGAAATCATATCCATGAACCAGCCATTCCAGACTCTGAGTAAAGAGCTGCTGCTGCAGTGTAAGGCAGTTAAACATTTGTGTTTGTTCTCTGTATTTTGACCTTGAATTGATGTGAACCTCTTGTACGAAACCAACAAAACATAATAAGTAACATTTCAAACATCTTAATAGGGTCTTTTAATCATGCATATTTTTAGTGAGTGAGCCTTGGTTTTCTTGTGTGTGTGCGTGACGAGTCTCCTGTGATCTGGAGCTCCTGCAGAGGCTGATGGAGAGCTCAGAGGACTGGCTGAAGTCCAGCGGTCTGTCTGTGTCTGACCTGCTGTCTCTCTGCACAACTGATGCTCCAGTGTGAGTTTACTGCACATCCCTACATGACACAATGTCTAAAATCAGTGCTGTTTGAGTTTTAAAGAGGGCCTGCTATGCAAAAGTATTATTTATAAGGGGTTTAAACACTGTTGTGTGGCAGAAGTCCAGCTTCTAAGGGTCAAAATGTATATTTATTTGTATTTTTTAATAATCTCACTTGATAATAACAGTCTGCAGAAACACTTTGATTGACATTCTCCTTTTATACATGTCATCAGAGGGGGGAAAGCCCCGCCCACTAGTGACCTTCTCGCCCTAATTAGCATTGGACGTTAGCCTTGTTTTTGAATCTGCCACTATGCTAACACATAGGCATTTGTAGCTCCGCCCTCTTGAAAACAGCACAATCTCATTTGAATTTAAAGCAACAGTCACCAAAACAACACAATTAGGATCGAAGCCTAAAAGGGGCGGTTTCAGAGTTATACAAGATTATTTGTGAACTATTTTGAATTGAAGTGTGTTGCGTGTCTGTCTCTGTGTGTATATATATATATATGTGTGTGTGTGTGTGTGTTTATTTGTGCTGCATGTGCATACGTCTGTGCTTGTCTATGTCTGTATGTGTGTATGTGTTTCTGTATCCGTGTGTCCATGTCTGTTTGTGTGTATATGTACATATGTGTGTGTGTGCATGATTGTTTGTATGTGTGCATATATGTTGTTGTGCATGTATATGTAAATGTGCACGTGTGTGCGTGCTTGTCTGTTTGTATGTGTATGTGCTCGCGCATGTCTGTGTGATTGCATGCATGCATGCTTGTGTGTATATGTGTGTTGCGTGTGTATATTAATTTGAGTGTGTGCATGCTTGTCTGTGTGTGTGTGCACGCACATGTGTCTTGCGTGTGTTTATGTATGTGCATATATGTGTGTGTAGAATGTGTGTGCATGCTTGTCTTTGTGTGTGCACGCATGTGTGTTGTGTGTGTCTGAATTTGTGTGTGTATGTGCGTATGTGCTTGCATGCTTGCTTGACTGTGTGTTTGCATGTGTGTTGTGTGTGTGTGTGTGTGTGTGTGTGTGTGTGTGTGTATGCATGCATGCATATTTTTCTGTGCTATGTGCACACATGTCTTGCGTGTGTGTGTATATGTGTGTGTGTGTGTGTGCATGTGCATATATTTTTTGTGTGTATGTGAGTGTGTGCATGCTTCTCTGTATGTTTACGCGCGTGTGTGTATTGCATGCACGTGTGTGTATGTGCGTATATTTTTGTGCACATATTTGTGTGTGAGCGAGTGTGGGCGTGCATGCTTGTCTGTGTGTGTGCGCATGTATGTTGCATGTTTGTGTGTGTATGCATGCTTGTCTGTATGTGCTGTGTGTGTCTTGCGTGTATGTGTATATGTGTGTGTATGTGCATATATTTTGTGCTTATATTTGAGTGTGTGTGTATGTGTGTGTGTTTGTGTGTTGCATGTGTATATGTCCAAATATCTTTGTGCGTGTACATGATTGTCTGTGTGTGTGTGTGTGTGTGTGTGTGTGTGTATGTATAAGTGCATGTGTGTGTGTGCTTGTCTGTATGTATGTGCTCGCGCATGTCTGTGTGCGTGCATGCATGCTTGTGTGTATGTGTGTTGCTTGTGTATATGTATATGAGTGTGTGCATACTTGTGTGTGTGTGTGTGTGTGTGCGCGCACAAGTGTCTTGTGTGTGTTTATGTATGTGCGTATATGTGTTTAATGTGTGTGCATGCTTGTCCTTGTGTGTGCACGCATGTGTGTTGCGTCTGTCTGAATATGTGTGTGTATGTGAGTATGTGCTTGCATGATTGCTTTACTGTTTGCGTGTGTGTGTATGCATGCATGTTTTTGTGTGTTATGTGCGCACGTCTTGCGTGTGTGTGTGAGTGTGTGTGTGTGTATGTGCGTATATTTTTGTGCATATTTTTGCATGTGTGTGTGTGTGTACATGCGTGTCTTGCGCGCGCGTATGTGTGTTGCATGCATGTGTGTTTGTGAGTATATTTTTGTGCCTATATCTGTATGTATGTATGTATGTGTGTGTGTGAGTGTGGTCGTGCATGCTTGTCTGTGTGTGTGCGCGCATGTGTGTATGCATGCTTGTCTGTGTGTGCTGTGTGTGTCTTGCGTGTAGGTATGAGTATGTGCGTATATATGTGTATGTGTTTTAAATGCATGTGTGTGTATGTGCATTTATTTTTGTGCTTATATTTGCGCGCGCGTGTGTGTGTGTGTGTGTGTGTGTGTGTGTGTGTGTGTGTGTGTGTGTGTGTGTGTGTGTGTGTGTGTGTGTGTGTGTGTGTGTGTGTGTGTGTGTGTGTGTGTGTGTGTGTGTGTGTGTGTGTGTGTGTGTGTGTGTGTGTGTGTGTGTGTGTGTGTGTGTGTGTGTGTGTGTGTGTGTGTGTGTGTGTGTGTGTGTGTGTGTGTGTCAGCTCAGAGACCGGATCGGGGCTGAGCAGACAGCTGCAGATCAGCAGTGAGTCTCTGGCTCAGTTTGAGGAGCAGCTTTACATGTGAGCATCTTCTTCTTCACTCCACTGCACTCATCAGGAACACACTTCATCATCCTCACAGAAAGACGCTGTAAGAACATCACGCTCAATCATCTACCCATCTCTGAATGTTCTGATGGGTTTTTCTTGATTAAGCAGACACTAAGGGAACACTCTGTTTTCTCATTTCACAAACACTGTGAGCACATCACAGAAAGAACAGGCTCATCCAAAACTGTCAGATCTAGCTAAAAGATTTCAAAAATAAACAGTGTTTAACTAATATAATTGTTATATAATCACCATTCAATCAATTTCTTTACAGCTTAGTCCCTTTATTAATCAGGGGTCGCTTTAGCGGAATGAACCACTAATTATTCCAGCATGTTTTACGCAGCGGATGACCTTCCAGCCACAACCCAGTACTGGGAAACACCCATACACTCTCACATTCACACACATACACTACGGCCAATTTAGATTATTCAATTCTCCTAAAGTGCATGTGTTTGGACAATGGGGGAAACCAGAGCACCCGGAGGAAACCCACACCAATACAAGGAGAACATGCAAACCCCTCACAGAAATGCCAACTGGCCCTGCAGGGACTCGAACCAGTGACCTTCTTGCTGTAAGATGGCCAGGGCTGGCGCGTTCATAGAGGTCCATAGAGGTCTATAGAGGCGACCTAGGCGGCCGCCTAGGGCACCAGAATAGAGAGGGCGGCGTCCCTGACACTACCCTCACCTCTCGCGCCCTCAGTTATATCCGCGTCCAGGGCGGTGGCCGCGACACTACCCTCATCACCCGCGCCCTTAGTTATTTCCGCGTCTAGGGCAGCAGAATAGAGAGGGCGGCGTCCGCGACACTACCCTCCTTACCCGCGCCCTTAGTTACATCCGCATCTAGGGCGGCGTCCGCGACACTACCCTCATCGCCCGCGCCCTTAGATATATTCGCGTCTAGGGCAGCAGAAAAGAGAGGGCGGCGTCCGCTACACTACCCTCATCACCTGCGGCCTTAGTTGTATCCGCGTCTAGGGTGGCAGAATAGAGAGGGCGGCGTCCGCGACACTACTCTCATCACCTGCGCCCTTAGTTATATTCGCGTCTTGGGTGGCAGAATAGAGAGGGCGGCATCTTTGACACTACCCTCATCATCTGCCCCCTTAGTTATATCCGCGTCTAGGGTGGCATCCGCGACACTACCCTCATCACCCGCGCCCTTAGTTATATTCGCGTCTAGGGCGGCAGAATAGCGAGGGTGGCGTCCGCGACACTACCCTCATCACCCGCGCCCTTAGTTATATCCGCGTCTAGGGCGGCAGAATATAGAGGGCGGTGTCCGCGACACTACCCTCATCACCCGCGCCCTTAGTTATATTCGCGTCTAGGGCGGCAGAATAGAGAGGGTGGCGTCAGCGACACTACCCTCATCACCCGCGCCCTTAGTTATATTCGCGTCTAGGGCGGCAGAATAGAGTGGGCGGCGTCCGCGACAGCTCCCTTGCCCCCATCAGCCCCCCCCTCACTTTAGGGTTGTGGGCAGCGTGACCGTACTTTGCCTAGAGCGGCAGTTCAGCTTGCTTCGGCCACCTAGAAGCCAATATGTTATATGGTTTATTACAGAACTAGCCAATCAGAACTATTGTGAGATCCACCAATGACGAATCACAGCCATCCAATTAGTTCCTCATGGTCAAGCTGAAGACCACATTGAAGCAGAAAA
Organism: Danio rerio; assembly: GCF_052040795.2. Lineage (NCBI taxonomy): Eukaryota > Metazoa > Chordata > Actinopteri > Cypriniformes > Danionidae > Danio > Danio rerio. The sequence goes on from NC_141023.1 coordinate 63,239,548, forward strand.
GGCCACTTCAGTTTCAGATCAACGTCGTTGTTAATGGATGCTCTGTTCTGTTTTTCAGTGCCATCGAGACGCACCATGATCGAATTAAGTGGCTCGGTCAAGGAAGCAGGAAGGTAATCTGGATTGTAATAAAAATATACAGATTATTTAATTTGACCTTCTCATCCATGGTGTTCAGTTTGATATTTAATTTATTGATAAGTTAAAAGAAAGGAAGGACCATTTTCTCCTTATAGACAGTTTCAATGTGGCCCATGAACACTTTGTGCTTGTTGAACTATTTCATATGCAACAAGAGGAAGTTTAATCATAGCTTAACATTAAAACAGCTTATAACATTATTTATTAACAGTTTAATCCAGAAGTTTACATACACTATATAAAAGGGCACATAACCATAGAACCATGCGACTAAACGTTTTCTCTTTTAGATAAGTTCGGATTATCACATTTGTTTCTGTTATGTTTAATAGCAGAATAACGAGAGAGATATTTTTGAGAAATTGTTATAACTTTTCTTGAAAGTCAAGTTTACATACATAAAGATTATTGTGCCTCTGAAAAGCTCAGATGATGGTGTCAAGGTTCTGGAAGTTTCTGATTGGCTAATTGACAACATCTGAGTTAATTGGAGGCACAACTGTAGAATAGTATTGAAGGAAAACCTCAAACACACTGCTTCCTTGTGTGACAACATGGGAAAACCAACAAGCCAGAATCAATAAAAAAGCCAGATTACAACTTGCTAAATTACACTGGGAAACATACACATTTTTGGAGACATGTCCTGTGGTCTGATGGAGCTAAGATTGACTTGTTTGGCCATAATGACCAGTGTTACATTTGGAGGACAAAGTGGAAAGCTTACAAGCCTAGGAACACCATCCTGACTGTGAAGTATGGGGACGGCAGCATCATGTTGTGTGGCTGTTTTGCTGCAGGAGGGACTGATTCACTTCACAGCATAGATGGCATCATGAAGAAAGAACATTATGGAGAAATACTGAAGCCACATCTCAAGACATCAGCCAAGAAATTTACCCTTGACCACAAATGGGTCTTCTGCCAAATGAGTTAAAATGTGCTTTAAGGACAACAGAGTGAATGTTTTGGAGTGGCCATCACAAAGCCCTGATCTCAATCCTATAGAAGATTTGTGGGCAGAGTTGAAAAAGCTTGTGCGAGCAAGACAGCCAACAAATCTGACTCAGTTGCACCAATTCTGTCAGGAGAAATGGGTCAAAATTCCTTCAAACTATTGTGAGATTCTTGTGAAAGGATACCCAAAACTTTTGACCAAAGTTATACAGTTTAGAGTATGTAAAGCAGGAAATATGTTAAGACCATTGTTATTGTTTACATTCCTCAAAATGGTCTATAGTGGACTTCCAAACCTCCAAACCACAGTTTAAATACAGCTTCAATGACACTTGGTGATCGCAGGTCAGGAATAAAAGTCTTACCCAGAGAAACGATCGACCATTTTCTGAAATAAAATGCACATTTATCATATATAAACACAAAAACTCAGGCACAACCCTGACGATAAAGAAGTATACTGTAAGTTAATTTTATTTTAGTATACTTAAAGTGATACAGTGAAGGAAATGATTCATTTAAAATCAACGACTTATGTAAAATCAGCTCATACAACACAATTCTTGAGTTTTTGTTTTGGGATCACTTAATTGTTTCATGTTTAATCCACCTAAATTTATAAGAATGAAGTTAAAATTAATTCCTTTGTTGGCAAAATAATCTAGTTGTTAGTGCGCCAACATATGGTGCAGTAGCACGTCAGGGCATCCCGAGTCCAGGCTCAAGGACATTTCCCAATCCTACCCCTCTTTCTCTCGCTCTCACTTCACTTCCGGTCTCATTACTGTCCTATCTAATGAAGGCAAAACGGCCCAAAATAAATCTTAAAAAAAAATAAAAAATTAATTTCTTCATGTTGTCCCAACAAAAATTGGTTATGTGTAACAGCATTCCTTTTAAAGTGTATTCTAGTGTACTATTGTAATAATAGTAATAACTGGAATACACTTCTTTGGAAGTGGCTTGTAAGTTAAAACAACTGATCACCATAGAAGTTCAACATGTGGAGAAAAGTAATGCATGTTTTCCTTAAAAAACAAATTATAGGGCTGAAAAAAGAAAGAAGGGGATGGGAAAAAATCAATGCCAAAAGTATTAAAATAAAAAAAGCTTGGCTGCGTCCGGAACCGCCTACTACTCAGCAGGTACTGCATTTGGATTTAAACATACTACTCACCCGTTAGAAAAGTGCATTCTTTACAGTATGAATGTGAGCAGTATGAATGGAATTCGGACGTACTACATCCGCCATTTTGTCATGATCCCGTGACCTACCTGCATCAGTTGCGTCGCTTCAGTCCCATTCATGAATTCTCTTGCGGGGCATCATTGGATAGCGCAGTGTGTATGGGATGCGCACTTCAGAATCTCGCCAAAAGTAGTAAGTCATCTGGGTACTTCTCGCACACTGATTTTCGAATTCTATGAATTCGGACATACTACTCGGCTCGCATACTGATTTTAGCGTACTGTATAGTATGGAAGTATGCAGTTTCAGACGCAGCCCTTGTCAAATAGCACTAACAGAAAAAAATAATTTATTTGAAATAGCAAGTGCAAAATTTAAAAATTCATATTCAACTTCCCGATTTCACCTCCAAAATATTAAATTCTCTTTAAAAATACAATATTCAAAAGCTAATTTTCAGTTCATTTTATTTCAGTTTAAAAATTCGCTTCCATAAAATCAGCTGTTAAATTTCGAGATTACATCAGGGAACTGCAGGAAAAGCTATCTGCAGATTTTGGTAACGCTGTAAGGTTGAATCTGTGGTGTGTTTTGATCCGTCAGGTGTTTGGTGTGGTGAGCGGATCTCATGTCGCGGTGCTCGTTGACTCGTCTGATATGAACTGCTCTACAGACAGACTAGCGGATCTACAGAAGAGGCTCTTAGTAAGATCCCACATGAGTCACTGCTTCAACACGGTGCTTTATTTAGCTCATTTAATGAATTACACTGCTCATTTGCTGCTTTTCTTTCCTCACCGTACACCATCAAAGGCTCTCATTGAGGAGCAACTGCGCTTCAAAAAACAGCTGTATCTTCTGTCCTTCGGCTCAGAGGTCAGCAGCCTTTGGGACGAACCAAAAAATACTTGTCCACTGAGGTGAGTGAGGACATTTCTGTTGAGGCACAAGTTATGTACGTGGCTCGTTCTAGAATTGGCAACACATTTCAAGCATTTTACAGTCATTTTTTCATTAACCGAAGTTAAATAATGCAACATACAAAACATTTGATTATTAATTGGTGTTTAACTTAGTGATAAACTAGCAGAGTTGACATTTTCCCATACCTGTCAACAATGTAATGTAAAAATAGGGCATAAATTAACCTCATTAACCTTTTTCTTCACTGTAGAGCTCTGCATTTAAGCCCGAGCCTATCTGGGATCAACTTTTTATATCTGGACCCTAGGGCTGGGTTTTGGGCCAATTTTTATGTCATAGCAAGCACACATATCGGGCCTCAGGCCTGCATTAGAAGGAAAAAAAATCTTTTAATGAGATCTAAAGCGTGCGGTCCAGAAGTGCCAGTGTTGCCTTGTGTATAGAGATTTCCAGCCACGAGCAATGAAGAAGATAAAGAGAAAAATTGGCAATGGCGAACTTAAAACTAAAACTAAAACAGAAAGCACAGAACAGATTCACATTTAGGATAGGGAGGAACGGCTCTTTAATGTTTATTGCCACCCTTCATTCATTCATTCATTTTCTTGTCGGCTTAGTCCCATTATTAATCCGGGGTCGCCACAGCGGAATGAACCACCAACTTATCCAGCAAGTTTTTACGCAGCGGATGCCCTTCCAGCCGCAACCCATCTCTAGGAAACATCTCTAGGAAACATCCACACACATATTCACACACACACTCATACACTATGGACAATTTAGCCTACCCAATTCACCTGTACTGCATGTTTTTGGACTGTGGGGGAAACCGGAGCACCCGGAGGTAACCCACACGAAGGCAGGGAGAACATGCACTCTCTACACAGAAGCGCCAGCTGAGCCAAGGTTCGAACCAGCAACCCAGCAGCCTTCTTGCTGTGAGGCGACAGCACTACCTACTGCGCCACTGCCTCGCCCGCCACCCTTCATAGCAAGATTAAAAATATGGGAGAAATATGGGAAAATAGCTTTATGGGATGATAGCGGGATACAATTGTAAAATACGGAAGAATCCCTGGAAAAAACGTGACGATTGACAGATATGCATTTTCCACCATTTTGTGCTTTAGCTCAAGATGCTAACCTCATCACATGGCACTTCTAAAACTGACTTTTATGTATTTTCATCATATTATTGTTTTTAAACATCAATGATGAGAAATTCAATGGTATATTAGGGTAACATAGTTAAACTCTATATACAAGATAATGAGAGAAAAATAATGACACGCCTCAATGCCTTCTAGAGTTTCCCGCCAGAGGAAGGGACATCAATTGGAGCAAGTCATGTTTTTTGCTGTCAGTGCTGTAAAGTCCAAATGGGGGCGAAGCAGTGGCGAAGCAGTGGCGCAGTAGGTAGTGCTGTCGCCTCACAGCAAGAAGGTCTCTGGGTGCTGGTTTGAACCTCGGCTCAGATTGCATTTCTGTGAGGAGTTTGCATGTTCTCCCTGCCTTCACGTGGGTTTCCTCTGGGTGCTCCGGTTTCCCCCACAGTCCAAAGACATGCGGTACAGGTGAATTGGGTAGGCTAAATTGTCCGTAGTGTATGAGGCCCAGATGACCGGCCAGCCGGAATGTGTAAAAAAGTTGTTATCATATGGACAAGTCTAAAATGGAGGACTTGTTCCAAAGAGCTGACCCTGCAACCACACGGGACTAAGGCCAAAGAAGAAGAAAAAGCGTGCTCTAAAGTCCAAATAAACTGGAAGCCGCAAACACTTTTCTTTTTTGTATTGTGATACAGTACCTAGAGAAGTGGAATATTAAATGAGAAAACAGTGGGAGTGGCTTATTTTTTCTACTGTGAGTTGATTGGAGGTTGTACCCCAAGTGAAAAAAACAGCTTAAACTAGCTTAAGCTGGTTGGCTGGTTTTAGCTGGTTGACCAGTTTGGTTTTAGAGGGGTTTTTGGCCATTTCCACCCTGGTCTTAGCTGGCCAGGCTGGAAAATGACCAGCTAAAACCAACTAAAACCAGCTTGACCAGTCTGGTTTTAGCTGGACATAGCTGGTTTTAACTGGGCTCCCAGCCTAGTTAGGCTTGGCAAGCTGGTTTTAGCTGGTCATCTCCCAGCCTGACCAAGCTGGAAACAGTTGGAATTCAGCCTTGAAATGACCAAAACCCTTCTAAAACCAGGCTTCTCAGCCAGTTAAAACCAGCCAACCAGCCTAGGCAGGGTTTTGCAGGGACAGTACACATTTCATTCAGAAACATCGAGAAACAGAGTTTACCCTAACATAAGGATAGACACAAAATGTATTTTTTATGACTAAAATGCCAAATATTAGATGTTTCACGCATACGTTTATTTAACGTTATTGTTTATTTACTTGTTCCTGGAGTGCCGGTGTCCTGCAGATTTTAGCTCCAACCCTAATCAAACACACCAATGCAATCTCACTGCAATTCGTAACTTGTTGCTCTAGTGGCTAATTCGTATGAATCCGTACGATCTAATTCGTACAATTTAGTACGATTTGCTCATCCCCCAATGATGGTTGGGGTTAGGGGTGGGGTTAGTTGCCACGCTTCCTTTTTAATATCGTACATTTTTGTACGACTGAACTCGTACGAATTCGTATGAATTAGCAACTAAACTGACAAAACGTAAAATACTTCAGTTTCCTCGTGAGATCAGGCTGAACACACCTGAACAAGCTAATTAAGGTGTTACTAGGTAGGTTTAAACACCCAGGCAGGTGTGTTGAGACATGATGGAGCAAAACCCTGCAGGGACACCGGCCCTCCAGGAACAAGATTGGTGACCCCTGCATTAGACTTTCTTGATATTAAAGCTGAACGTGAGGCATAGACAGTTAAAAGTAGGCATAGTACTGGGAGTTGTTACGTGAATATTTTCAAGACAAAACGTCCCTAAATAAACATACAAACATCCTTGTGTTATTTTTAAAACCGTTTCCTTAAAGTTTTTGTCCTTTTGGAAATATATTAGAAGGTTGATTTTGGAAATGCTAAATCAAGACCTCTGGGTAGAAGGATCGGCTCTACCAGGCCACTATTTTGATTAGCATGCTCGTCGTCTTTTTAGATAGACTGCTTGTTTTATTTTGGGTTCGTCATGAGGGATGAGTGGGCACATGTGAGAACTGTTTGTACTTGTAATAGACGCCAAGAAATCACTGGAGAGGAGGGGATGAAAGGACAGGAGAGGAAAAACGCTGAGATAATGAGAGAGGATGAAGGCCGTGTTTCTGACACCGATGAAATGCGTCTTCGAGACGTTTGTGTTTGAAGCATCGTGATGAAACAGCTCAAAGGCAGCACTGACAGAGAGATGCAGAGTAGTGGAAAGTGAATCTAAGCTAACAGAGCAGTATGTAGATATTAGTAGATACCACTCCTCAGACCAATCCTCACTTTATTTGCTTTATGCTCTCAGAAATAAAGGTCAGAGCTGTCACTGGGGCGGTATGCTTTCAAAAAGGGACATTTTTGTACATTTTAGGTTATAATATACACTTCAGGTGCTGATGTTGTACTTTTAGTGGCTGTTCACACTGATCATGCTTTTCAGTTCTGAGGAACGTGAGGCGAACCACACTGCCTTTGTTTGTTAACAAGGAAAAAAGAAGAGTGCTGTGCTTTTTATGTCGCTAGGCAACCACTGGATCAGCTGTATATTGTGCGCAAGCTCTGCTGTTAATATTTTTTAAATTGTAATATTGAATAGTATTATGATATTCGTTCATTCCGCTGTGGCGACCCTAGATTATTAAAGGGATATTCACAATTTGCAGTGTTGGGCAGCAGCGTCGCTACAAGTAGTGACTCTACTAGCTTAACTACATTTTTCAGTAGCGCAACGGCAGCATCGCTACTTTCCAAACAAAATAGCTTTTCAGTAGCGAAACACACAAGCACATTTGCTGATCGCAGATCAATAAGTGACGGCATCAACATTGACAGAGCTGTGAGGCCGGTGTCTAGCCCAGTGGTGGGCAAACTTTTTAGACCCGAGGGCCACACCAGGTTTTGCAAACGAAGGGCCATATGTCCAATTCTTTAAAAAGCTACTTTTATTTATAGTGACAGTATGCATGGTTTGTAATATCAGACATAAACATGTCACATTAACACAAAACAGATTTTTCTTTCAATATTATTAAGTCAAATTTACAAGTCAAATTAATTTGCACTGCTATTATATTTACTACCGTGTGCAATACTGCCATCACATGGCGTTCACTTGTAATTGCATCATTCATTTATTAATTCTGAACCAAGCCGTTACTCAGAAGCAGCATTTTAAAAACTCCCTCGAGGGCCGTATGAAAGTGTTCAGTGGGCCGCATATGGCCCGCGGGCCGTAGTTTACCCACCTCTGGTCTAGCCGCTGAAAGTAAATCCATTGCTGCATCCCAGTCCGCATACTATCCGTCCTAAATAGTATTTGAAAATAGAATTAGTATGTCCCAAACCATAGTATGTTAAAAAGAGTATGCCAGAGGTTCCCGGATTGTTTGCTATTTCTGGTACAAAAAAATTTGAGTGTAGAACTGTCTATACTGTCTAACCGCTGATATTGCCCACAATACATTGCGCGTTGGATGTGAATTGGATTGGAACTACAAACGCATGTGAAAAGTGTAAATAAACTACAAACATGATGGACGCGCGAGACCAACAGTAATGTACAGAGGCTTCGGTAAAGATGTCTGAATGACTGACAATATCTATAGCCCACTGGAGAATATTTAAATCGCAATATCTGTGTTATATTTCATCAGCAACAACAATACTGAACTCATATAGAGGAGCGTTTAGATGTCTGAATGTCTGAATGCAGAATTACCCAAAGACCTGAAGTCGACCAATTTGGCATTGTACGATGTCTATTATGTAACATTACGATGGATGATCGTCATGATGTGTGGGGGTGGGGGTGTGGGTCTGAAGAGCGAGGTGGGATCTGGGGCTGAGAAGGGTGCGCGACTTATTTGAGGACCGGGAGGGAGGCGCGCGATTTCCGGCAGATTATCACTTGTTTGCGGGCATTATGAGTCCCGCAAATGCATAGAGACTCCCGGAATTTCTGAGACACTTTGGATGTCTGAATATCAAGTTTAACAACTATAGTAAGACGCCATCAAGCGGTACACTTGATAAACTGTCCGACGTCTCTGAAACTCAGAGGAGCGCATGACAAGGGCTGTTTCTCAATATGCGTTCTTCGGCTATCTTGCATCCTCGTCTTCTTGTATAACGTCATGATCAGCTGACCAAGTTCAGTTCCAATACTCAAGACCGCAAGTACGGAGGACGCGTGAAACTTCCTGTATGTGTTCTTGATATCGAGGACGCACAGATGCAGACTTGAGCACTGAACTCGCTCTGGAAGTCCCAGAAGTCATTGCGACTGGAGATGACAAGCGCAGCATCTCAGTTCTCACAGGACGCGTTCTCTGCCCTCGTGGTCCCCTGAGTTAGTTCTTCCTAGGACACCTGGCAAGACCGGTTTCCCCAAGAACTCAAGTCTGTTCTCTGCACTCTTGGAATTGAGAAACAGCCACTGTGTGGCTGTGTGTGTATGTGTGTGTGTGTGTGGTCACGTGATGCCATTGTATGCCATTTTAACACTAAGATGTATTAGTGTAAACAGCGCCTAAGTGTGTATTGTTAGCGAGCAGGTTTGCGACGGAGACGGAGGATCGGCGATGTTGGCTCAGCATCCTGTTGTCTATTAGCCATCGGTGATGGAGGATGGCATCGTCTATCGGCCCAACCCTAGTGTATGGATGATTGACAGGGTGCATAACTAAGCAACACAACGATCTGTTAATATAGTATGTCCTAAAGCTTGCATACTCTTCTGTTGCACACTCGAAAGTATAAGTAACTTTTGCTTCACAAAAATAGTACATAATTTTAGGGCGTAGTACAAGTATGCGAATTGGGACGCAGCATATATGATGGCAAGAATGACTATTTCTTCTTCTTCCTATTTTTTAGGGGTCGACAACAAACTTTTTGGTGCGTTACTGCCACCTCTCACTTTGGGGTGAATTTCCCAAACAACGACATAGTTCGCGGATGAACTATCATAGTACAATGCATCATTTGGGAAAAGAATAATCTAGTGAGGGCGAATAAGTGGCGCAGTAGGTAGTGCTGTCGCCTCACAGCAAGAAAGTCGCTGGGTCGCTGGTTCAATCCTCGGCTCAGTTGGCGTTTCTGTGTGGAGTTGCATGGTTGCGGCTGGAAGGGCATTCGCTGCGTAAAAGCTTGCTGGATAAATTGGCGGTTCATTCTGCTGTGGCGACCCTGGATTAATAAAGGGACTAAGCCGACAAGATGAATGAATAAATAATCTAGTGATGAGTGTTTTCCAAAACCCATAGTTTCTCTGTGGCAGATCTATTATATAACGTAAAATGGCCATAATGATGCTCTAAACAGGGTGGAGGAACCCCATCATTTCTTTGTGCAAATTATATTATTTTACACAAACACGCATTTAAAAGAAATCCGTTATTAGTTGTGGTCAAAACATGCACTCGTTTTCCATATTAATTGAAATAAATGTAAATGGCACATATAGGGCCTGTGTTTCCTTTACAAATATTATTGAGAACATTACATCTTCTACTCTAAAACATAAAATCACTTAAAAGGCTAACACTACTCTAATATCATTTATACTGATGCACATTTGGTTTTTCAGGTTTTTTTTATTTTGAATAAATTTGCAACAATTACAAAAAATGGTCCTACTTTATTTTAGGTGGCCTTAACTAATATGTACTTACACAGGAATTAATAGTTTGTTACAATGTATTAATTGTTTAAATACATGTATTTAATGTGTACTTATGCTTGATTAAATACCTGTATGTAATTACATTTGTAATTAACTTTTGTAATTACATTTGTAAATACACTGTTGACCATCCCTTACACCTTAACCCACCCTTAAACCTACCCATACCACTAAACCTGTACATAACCCAACCTCTATCCCAACTCAAAAGCACCACAAGTGTTCTCAAATACATTTTAAACACAATAAGTACATTGTATTTATTTTTTGTTGATGTAAGTACATAGTAGTTAAGGACACTTAATATAAAGTGGGACCCAAAAAAAATTGGTCACACTTTACAATGAGGTTCATTAGTTAATTTTAATTAATGCATTAGATGAACAACTAATGAACAATGTATTTACTTAGTATTTGTTCATGTTAGTTAACGTTAGTTAATAAAAATACAGTAGTTCATTGTGAGTTCATGTTAACTCATGGTGCATTAACTCATGTTAGCAAGCATGGACTTAAATGTTAATAATGCATTAGTAAATGTTCAATCATGATTAATAAATGCTGCACGAGTGTTGTTCATGATTAATTCATGTAAGTAAATGCATTAACTAATGAACCTTATTGTAAAGTGTTACCAAATTATTTGTTCACATTGTCATTATGGGGCATTGTGTGTAGAATTGTGAGGAAATAAATTAATTTAATCCATTTTGGAATGAGATAACATAAAAAAAGTTTGAAAAAGTGAAGCTCTATGCATGCTTTCCGGATGCACTGTGTATTGGATATACCATGTGTCTTGCTCATTTCTAATATAGCATACTTTTTTTGAGTTTCTAATAATGCATTATGGCATAAAGAACACAATGAGAATAAGCTGAAAAGAACTGCAGAATAAAGATGCCAGCCTTTCAAACACCCTCATGCCAGGAGCTCGTCCATGGAGGCAGTCCACAGGTTCTGGAATGTATTTTTATTATGTTACATATATCTTCTTTGCTCCACATACTGAAGGCTCCAGCAGTGCTGTGCGTGGGTCAAGCATCTGCAGGCTGGTGGAGGCTGTGATCTCCTGAGGGCACTGGAGAGGGCACTGAGGCGCTCTGAGCTGGACACAGTGCTCATCATCCTGGGCTCACGGTCAGATTCAGCCTTTTCATTTCCTTCACATTCACACTCGCCTGTAGACATTCTCCTCAAATAGTTGGAGACTATAATTGGCCGGCGTCTGAGGAGAAATAGTGGCCCGTCTCATCTAGCAGTGTAATAGAGCGAGACAGCAGTGTTCGGGAAGTCAAAACCCTTCTCCACAGAGAAACAGATTTGAAGGGAGCTTCGTGGCGATGTTCGTCTGGAAAAGACAAAAGTGCAATTTGGGAATGTAAAATGTTCAGCAGAGGCAGCCCGCTTACACACACTAGCATTGCGAATCGTGCAATTTAGTCTTTCAGCACTCTCTCGCTTTAAGTCAGATGTTGTAATGGAGTGAGTTCACTTGATTTGAGGCTCCTAACTCTGTATCATAGAATGCCCTTGAAGGAAATTAAAGAGGGAAATACTATAGGAAATAAGGCAGCTGTAAAATCGGTGTACAGTTTGGTGATATTACATCGGAAAAAAAAAAGATGAAAAGGTGAATAAACAATGATCTAAACACATTTATCATATCAATTCTTTAATCACTGCAAATAAATATTAATAATATGCTAGATAGGTAGACTTTAAACATGGTTGCTGGTAGTGCAGTCACAATCAATAGGGTATATGCCGAAGCATGCTAATAGGACTTTTAATTTGCCAGTAATCTGGGTTAAGCGCTTCCGGCGAACTGTATTTAATGCAAAAACCAGCGCGTTTAAAGGGCACCTATGGTAAAAAATCTACTTTTCAAGCTGTTTGGACAGATCTGTGTGTTGGTGTAGTGTATAGACCGTCATACTGGGGTGATATGAACACACCCAGTCCTTTTTTTTCAATTTAACTACAAAAAAAAGGGTCGGCCAATTGGAGCTGTTTTCAAATCGATCGCACCATTACGTAGGTGTGCGATCCCCCAGTCCACCGTATTGATTGACAGCTGCGCGCATAAACATGTTCCGGTAGTCGCGTGTATATGTCAACATGACCAGACATACGCAAAAGCAACCGGGAATAAAAGGTCTGTTCAGTTCGCTAGGATCAGCAATCATCATCAAATGTGATTAAGAGTGAGTTTCACATGTTTAAAGTGTTTTAAAACAGAATATGTGTGTAATTAATTACAGCGATTTACTTCAGCTTTACTTCATCAGCACAGCCGCGTGTCAGAACAATTATAAAAGAAGACGCTTCAATCCCGGTTTGTGGAAGTTAAATCAGGTTTATTTTGTACATTAGCATAACAGATATCCACACAGTACTTGAGGTTAGCCTTAACCAAGCTAAGCGCTCTCTGTCTGTCTGCCTGCCTGTGTGTGTGTGTCATCTGCGGTGTGTGTGTGTGTGTGTGTGTGTGTGTGCACGCGTGCGCGCGTTTACTTTGTAACGATATTGTGTGTGACTCATCAATGCAACTTCACAATACTGATTAGTAAAGGTTAGTTCTTACGGTAGTATTTCTCACAAACGCTACGTAAGACCTTCTTCCTTTAAGTCTGTCTGTTGTCTGACGCAGCTGAGGGAGGAGGCATGTAGAAGCAGTAGGCGGGAAAAACTCGTCTTAAAGGCGCAGTACGACAAAATCACCCCCTGCTGGAAATCAGTATAAAACAGCATCTTGTAAAAGGTATAATGAAAAATCTGATGGGTATTTTGATCTGAAACTTTATATACACATTCTAGAGACGCAAAAGACTTATATTAAATCTGAAAAAAGAGGTAACCTAGGTGCCCTTTAAGGTCTATTTCCTTTAAAAAGCAGCGATCTCCACTGGCTGAGTGATATCCGATATAAAGTGGGTCTCAGATTGTACAAGAAGCACTGCATTAAATTACATTTCCCTGCCATGTCTTTATAATAAGAGCATTTATTTTACCACAGTATATTCAATGGAGCTTCTGCGCTAGCCTGCCGATTCTGACGGGCGCGTGCGAGTAAACAGCTTTTTGTCTCGTTTTACGCTTGAGCAAATAAATAAATGCTAAAGTTTATTTAACTGAATGTATTTTAATGACATTACAACATCGATGCTGTAAAAGGAATCGTAAAAAATTGAAAAAAGTTCAAAATAACAGGTCACCGGTTGTTTATCAGTATGGGAAGAACACTAGCTCGGCATATACCCTATTTAGAATGGAGATGCACCAAATTATTAGCTTCCAAAATTATCGGTTTAAAATTAACTGGCGTTGTTGGACAAAAGAGAGCAAAAGACAAAAATATTAGCCGAAAAGAAGTGGATAGGTAGATTTTGACATAAGGTCTCTGGTTGGTTAATCGTAATCATTTTAAAGTACTCTGCAACAACATACGCGGATTAGGTTTAGTTAGGTAGGAGACATGGCTACTAGGAGGCCTGTCGCAATAATCAATATATCAACTTATCATATAATACATAAACATGACCTCAATTATTTTTGGTAACACAATATATATCACCTATAAAATTTAAATTAGCAACATTTTAGCTGATTGCGCAGCCTATGAGGCCGTTCACACAGAATGCGGTTTTCCTCTCCAACGTGCGACTTCTCTATTGTTTTTCAATGTAAATATGCAGGACGGATATGATTGACTGTTATGCTCACGTCCTGCATCTTTTGAAACACTTTTTTGGACACCTTGTATAGTTGAAAAATCACATGTCTATCCAGTGCGTATAGAAAAACTATAGAAAAGTAGTGTATTGAAAAGGAAATTTGTATTAGAATTAGTGTATTAGTGTACTTCATGCAGGTGAGTGTGCTTGAAACTCATGCTATAGATTGAAACCATGCCGTAACAGTGTTGTGACTGTTATGATCACCAGCAATGTAGCAGCCTTTGTGAAGAATGCTTCCTGTCATTCTAACAAACTACATATCCCATCACGCACTGCAGTCACACACCAGTTCCAGGTCACCTCTTGATTAGACACTCACAACTGAAGCTCGTCATGACTGAGTCCTTCCTTATTTGTGTTTCTGACCCTTTGTTTTGTTTACTGTTTATACTGTTTTGCTGCCTGCCTCGACTTTTCCACCCGTGATTACGATTATATAAACAATTTTATAAACAATTAATCTATTAAATTGTATAAACCCTTAGAAAAACGCTTGATTACTCTGATTACTCTCAAATAAATCTGCATTTGGACCTTCACCTCTGTTGCCACCCAATCAATATAGCAACAGTAAAGTGTGTTACAACACTGTTTTAATATTTAATTCAATATGTTACATGCTGCTAAAACTCCATACAGAATCGCTAGAAATAATTAGTGAGCAAAGCTACTGTTTCTGTCCAATGTGTTCAAATTAAATTGCCTCTGGTGTGAAGTGTGAGAGCTGAAATACTGATAATCTGATGACTGTATATACTGTATTTTTAGCCCTGAGCAGACAGTAGAGGTTATATGTGATTGTTTAGCTCAGCACCCGAAGATCTCAGTTCATATGGTCGCCTACAACTGCAGCAGTCCAGCCGCCATTGTGAGTCTACACTCCCCTTTATTATTAATAAATACACTGAAGCATATTCCTCATCAATGTCTGACTGATGTGTACCGCCTCAGGACACTGTGAAGAAAATGGCCGCAGTTTCCAATGGGAGATATCACCTGTTTTCTGATGCTCTGGTAATATAGCCTGCAATATCTTGTGCTGTGGTGTTTAGTTGCATTAAACTGTAGGGGCCCTATCATACACCTGGCGCAGTGTGGCGCAAGGCGCGGCGCAATAGTCTTTTGCTAGTTTTAGCTTGGCGCAAGAGTCGTTTTGAGGCGTTGCGCTACACTGTTTAAATAGCAAATGCATTAGTTCTCATTTGTGCGCCCATCTGGTCTAAAAAGGAAGGCGTTCTGAGGCGGACCGCTGGCGCATTGCTATTTTGAGAAACTATAATAGATTTTTCATTAGACCAAAACTAACCCGGTCTAAACTCCGGCGCAGAGTTGCGCCTCGCTTACACACTGCTTAATACACACAAGAGAGCAATAGGCAAATATCTTTACAAATGAAAAATGTAAATATTACGGATATATATAGGATATAATAAGAATAGATATAGAATATAAATATAAACGATTAAAATATTACAAAACATATTATTTTCTAGCCTACATAAATATGAAAAACCTCTGCTTTTATGTCTTCTTCATCTCAGGAGGCTTTTTCAGTTCATTCATAACAATTTGCTTTTGTATAATGTTATTATTATTAGCAGTATTATTTATTATATCCATATTTATATTTGTTTTATTAAAAACAAGCTTAGATTTGCCCACCTGTCAGGTTTTAGACCATATGGGGCACAGCATGTGTTTTAGGATATGACTCAGGTTTTTGAGCACATTTTGTTATTATTGTTCATTTATTCGTTTGCTGGAAATTAGAACTGAATTTAGAAATAGTTTTGAAACGAATATTTGCGCTTAACAAACAAAATGATTTATTTATAGACTAATTGATGTCTGTGCGTAAAGGTTTCCCTATCCTTGAGCGAAAGTGAAAGTGATCCATATCTCTCATTCTCACGCAGTAGATGCTCTGTTTAACAGTTTTCTGTTAATAAACTGTTAACTGTTTGCTAGTGAAATGCTCATTTTTTCCACTTAAACTTACTTTGCGTCCTGTAAATAGCGAATGCGCTCTTGGCACGACGCAGCTGGCTCTTAAAGGGAATGGAAGATGAGACTGTAATTGGTTTATTCTCAAAACACACCTATAACTCATTAAGAAAATAAACTCAACCCTTTTAGCCCATGCGCCACGGCGCAAGGCAGATTTCCCGTCCTTAAATTAGCAAAAACGCGTCCTGACACGCCCTGAAAGCATTTGCGCCCTGCGTCTTGCAATCTGCGCATGGACCGTCAAAATAGAGCCCTTGATGTGTTTGGATGTTGTCAGTGTTTGTTGTGACTCCTTTTGTGTGTGTGTGTGTGTGTGTGTGTGTGTGTGTGTGTGTGTGTGTGTGTGTGTGTGTGTGTGTGTGTGTGTGTGATGATTAGGGTGTAGTAGACAGCAGCACTGATGTAGATGTGCTTTGGACGGAGATTAAAGCAGCTCGAGATGCTCTTGCCCACATTCAGAGCATTCAGCAGGGTGGAGATGGAGACACAGCAGCCTCTGTCGACTCACAGGTGATACACACTTAAGTACAGTACACAAAAAACAACTCATATATTTACATTAAGGCTATTTTTAAAATTTACATTTGGATTATATTTCACTTTAAAGAAGATTAATACTATATTAATATGTACTTAGGTCCCACATACACTCCAAAAAATAAAATAAAAAAGATTACTACTGCTAGTTTAAACTACCTGTCTAAAATGAGCTGAAAGAACACAATTCTTGTAATTTCTTTGGCCAATTTATTTGTTTTATGTTCAATCCACTTAAATTTATTAAGTTAACTTAATCGTTTTGTGTTGGTCCAACCTGATTTGGGGATTTGCAGTTCCCAGCATGGTTTGCGTAGGATTGAATTAATAGAGGGAAATGTTGACAATAAAAGTAATCGTACAGTTGAAGTCAGAAAAGTCAATCAAAAAAATAGAATCAGAAAACACTGTGAAGAAGTCCTTGCTCTGTTAAACAGAATCTGTGAAATATTTAAAAAAGAAAAATAATCCAAAGGGGGCGAATAATTCTGACTTCAACATGATGTTATCAGAGTTTAAGGTAAATGAAATGCAAATGTATTTTAGCTTTTATTTGATAAAATCATGTTGGACCAACTCAACTGCATTTAATTATGTAAATATCTTTTTAGGTGGTGCTAAACAAATTTAATGGCGGTAGATCCTGCCCTTAATTAAATTGAGTTCATTCAATGAGTTATTTTTTTGTGTAAGGGCATCAGAAAACCTTATATGTTAAAAGTTAGTGCCAAATAACAACACACTTTAAAAATGAGTTTTTAGCTGACTCAATGGAGCTTTTATAGTAATCTCAACGTACATCCGCCAAACTGACTAAAAATATGAAGTAAAATTTTTAAAAACTGACAATAATGTAGTTGAAATCTGATCAACTGAATAATATTAGTTAAAGTTACATAAAAACATTTGTTTTCATGACTGTTTGTTTCATGACATATTATTTTTACAGTGCATAATACGTGTACAAAAGCATTTGCACTTAAACAAAAAAATATATATGTATTATAGTTTTTTAAATATTTATATCTATAAAAGCATGTATGATTTTTCCATTAAAAACATAGCACTGGTACCAAATTGATTTAAAGAAGAGAAAAATAAACACGTTTATATGAAATTAAAATAATTTCTGCAAAATGTCCCAGTGCATGATGGGACCACCTTGAATAGCTTTTACTCAATTATTTTACTTTTGACACATCTGTCCTCAAAGAATCTTTGTAAGCGTAACAAATAATTTTAGTTCATGCCTTATTTTTTACAAGCTGGAGTTGAGTATTTATACACTACATGTTAGTCTTGCCTGAACTAATTTATTCAGTGCAGAAGTACTTTTTTCCCTCTTTGCAGTATACTTCATCACAGAATAATTTTGATCAATTTGGTTTTATTTTTACTCTTTACACACACAACAGTGAGAAATTTAGGTTTTGAAAATGTTCCCATTAAAGTGAATAACCTTTTTTTAAATTTATATTCTTAGAACGTTCAAAACATTAAACTTTTTTAAGATAGATAGTATTACAATTTTTTTTTTTTACAATATTTGCAACATTTTTTGGGTTATAATAGCGCTATTTAAAACGTTTTCGTAACGTTTCAGTGCCAAGTTACATTAATATTCTCAGAATGCTATTTAAAACATAGTTAGAACATTCCATCCACATAATATTAATGTTCCAAGAAAGTTTCTCTATTGAATTGAGTACTAATGCACTCATTTTTATTTTTGCTCGAACAAAATTCATTCAACAAACACATTTTTACTCTGTTTTTTATGCAGTTGAAGTCAGAATTATTAGCCCCGTTGCATATTGTAACTAGGGATGTGACACTGACAACAGAGGTGCGGATGCACATGCAGGTTTATTAGAATGGTCAGGCAAGCAGTGGTCAATACAGGGGCAAACAGATGTATAAGGGCAATCCAGAGTCATAGTCAAAATAACAGGCAGATGATCACAAGGCAGGCAGCAAACAGGATTAAACAAATAAACAAGGCGAGGATCAAAAACACAGAAAAACAAGACAAAGGATAACAAGACTCAGCAACAGTGTTTGTATTTGAGCAGTACTTATAGTCCAAGCATGAGTCCTAGATGTAAAAGTCTAATCAGAGGAGACTTGGAACAGGTGTGTGCTGCATGACTGAATATGTAGTCCAAAACATTGTGGATTTGTAGTTCATGTGAAAAGGAGTGTTTACCAGCGATCTCAGGTTGTAGATCACTGGTGATTGTGACATACATATTTTTCCTCCAATTTCTGTTTGATGGAGAGCAGATTTAAAAAAAAGAACAAATATTATAGGACATTCTGTTAAAAAAAAAATCCTTGCTCCGTTAAACATCTTTGGGAAATATTTGAAAAAGAAAAAAAAATTCACAGAAGGCAGAATAACTGTACTTCATCTCAGACTCATTTGTAGTATTAAAGGATTAATCATTAATGTTTGTTTTTTTTACGCCAGAAAGACAACACTGTACATGTTTTCAGCCAGTCCTTTTGCTCTTTCTGTCGTCTCCTCTCGCTTCTCAGATCTCCGCAGGATTGTCTGATCTCTCTCTATCTGAGCTCAGTCCTGTGCACTCTGCTCTCAGTGCTCCACTGATCTTCAGCCCCTCAGATCCTGCACAGCAAACCTCCAGTGATTGGCTAAAGAAACACGGCCTCAAGGGTGAGTCTGAAACTTTCTGTCTGTTCAAACCCTGACATGAGGGCATCTAAGAGCCTCCAACAATACACTCAAACTAACATATTTGAGTGTAAAAGACAGGACTTTTATCCATAGGAAATTGATTTAGAATAAAATAGAGTAAAATAAGACAATGGGCAAGATTTAACAAACAGAGCAAATTGGCATGAGAGCACAGTCCTATAAAATGATCTGTTGACATAGCATAAAATAGAAAACACTGGCACAACTGCTCATTTTCAAAAAGAACAGCACAATGCACAAAGAAATACATTTTATTAGGTCACAGACGCACAGAAACAATGATGAGGATAAGCCAATCTAGCAATTTTAGGTTCTAAACATGTTTCCATGTAGTTAAATAAAGTTATTTTTTTAAACAGATTTTTAGATGGTGTATAAAAGGAGACTTCTTATGCAAAAATCTCTTTTATAAGAGGTTTAAACATAGTTTTGTGGCAACAGTGCACTCAGAAATAAAGGTACGGGAGCTGTCACTGGGACAGTACCTTCTCTAAAGGTACATATCTGAACCTTAAGAGGCTATATTGGTACCTTAATGGACCATATTGGTACATTTAAGGTGCATTTGGGTACTAATATGTACCTTTGAAGTACCACTTTGGTCTCTTTAGGTACAAATATGTATCTTTGTATCTTGTATCTTGAAAGGTACTGCCCCAGAGACAGCTCCCGTACCTTTATTTCTGAGAGTGTGTGTTTATATAACCAGTTTCAGGTGGTAGAAAATTACTCTATTTTTAATTACTCTATTTTTATAAGCACTCTTGAATCTGCAGAAACACTTTGATTGACGTTCTCCCTTTGTACGCATTATCAGACGGGGAATCAGACGTCCCGCCCATTAGTAATGATCTCTCCCTCATTAGCATAGACAGCCCTGAGTAAAAAGCAGCCATCCGCCATTAGAGTTTTCGTGTCTGAAGTAAATGTCAGCAACTCTTCTTTTCCAGAATGAATCGTGATTTTGAGGGGCTAAATATGCCGAAAACTATGCACACGCCCCAAGTGTCGAAAATTTACGTTTGTTATAGGTTTCGGAAGTGGGCATGGCAAAAGGACTCGACAGCGCCACCTATGCATTTTTGACGGACTGGCCCCAGAGCTATGATTCACGCGCAAGCACGAAAATTGGCACACACCTCAAACATGCCAACACCTACAAAAAAGTCTCTTGTAGCAAAATCTCAAACCCAACAGCAAGTTGGATATTTTTAACTTCCTGCGCCGAAAAAGTGCTGTTTTTGCTGTCCTCTCAAACTTTGATGATTTTTTATAATAACTTAATTCAAAATGGTTTCAGTCATGTTCTCAGAACATTATATGTAATGTTATTAGAACTTTCCATTTACAATATATTAATCTTATAGGAATTTTTTTTCTATCAACTCTGAGAGAACATTCATTTACAATAACATCCTAAAGCATGCACTATAAAAGCCAACAGTCAACTTTATCAAATGAAATAAGTGTAGTTAACTCAAAATGGACTGAAAGTTAATTCTACTCATTTAAAAAGAATTTTGAACTCAGTGTTTAGGGGAATGAGTTAGTTAAATATCTCTTTACTTGAACTCAAATGGAGTAAGTTCACAGTATTCATATAGATTAGTTTTTTTAACTCAAATGGTTTGTAGCAATTGGTTTCCTCAGGCGGTTTGAGTTGCCTTAACTTATTGGGTTTTTCAGTACTCAGTTGATTTGAGCTCTCTTCATTTATTGGGTTTATTTGTTTTGAACTTAAATGGTTTGTTGCAATCGGTTTCCTCAAATGGTTTGAGTTACCTTAACTTTTTGGGTTTTACCTGTGTACCTGCCAACATTTGCCTTCAAAACTCTGCAAAGAGTGCCGCATAACTACCTAAAGTGGCTCACATTTGTATGCCATATGGGACAGTTGCAGAATCAGTGTTAAATAACAGCATAAATACACTTCTCTCCAACATTTTGGCATTTAAAAGGACTAAAACAAATGCATATGCAAAAAAACAAGTTCACAGTGTCCAAGCCTTTCAGCCTGCGTGTCTCCTGTAAACCCTGACGGCAGTGTTTTTAAAGCCAAAGAGGGTTTGTGCTGATGCAAGCGGTGAGTAAATCTGGCCCTTAATGTTGGCTTCTGAAATCAAACTCAGTTGAAGATGCTTTCTAAATAATCAGCAATGCAGCAAACTAAACCCCTAGATCTGACAATCTTGCATGTTTGTGCATGTGTGGCTTTGATTGTGCATCTGCTAATGGCTCATGTTGTGTCCGCCCATGCAGCTCAGAGGCTGGATCTGTATCAGCTGCTGGCCAGAAACGCATATTCTCCACATGAGACGTTTGTGGCGGTGTTGGGAAAGACCGTTTCCTCTACAGTGCATGAGGTGAGGAGTGTGTCAGGGATTCTGTGACTGCAGGTACATCTGGTGTCCAATGCCATCATTTATTAACTTTATTTGAGCTTTTTATAAAAAAAAAAAAAATAGCTAGCTCTCTGCAACTCTCACATGGTCGCCCACTGAAGCTAAGCAGGGCTGCGCCCGGTCAGTACCTGGATGGGAGACCACTTGGGAAAGCTAGGTTGCTGCCGGAAGTGGTGTTAGTGAGGCCAGCAGGGGGCGCCCAACCTGCGGTCTGTGTGGGTCCTAATGCCCCAGTATAGAGACGGGGACTCTATACTGCTCAGTGAGCGCCGTCTTTCGGATGAGACGTTAAACCGAGGTCCCGACTCTCTGTGGTCGTTAAAAATCCCAGGATGTCCTTCGAAAAAGAGTAGGGGTTTAACCCCGGCATCCTGGCCAAATCTGCCCACTGGCCTCTGTCCATCATGGCCTCCTAACCCTCCCCATATCATGATTGGCTTCATCACTCTGTCTCCTCTCTACCATTCAGCTGGTGTGTGGTGTGCGGTCTGGCGCAATATGGCTGCCGTCGCGTCATCCAGGTGGATGCTGCACACTGGTGGTGGATGAGGAGATTCCCCCCCCATTGTGTAAAGCGCTTTGAGTGCCCAGAAAAGCGCTATATAAATGTAACGAATTATTATTATTATTATTATTAAATGGTTTGAATTTTTTATTATTTATAAAACATGTTACTTACTATTCCCAAGATCTCAAGAGGGTACATGCCATGACAACACAGTATTTTCTGCAAAAATGTGTCTGTAAAAATTAGGTGCGGATAATTAGATTGCTGGGTCTGACACATTTGTTTCTTTAGCACAGAGAACCCGCAGAGTCTTAAAAGCATTGAAGAAGTCTTACATTTGATAATCTTAAATTAAGGCCTTAATAGCTTTGAATTTGATATACAAAGTCTTGGATTTCATTACAAAGATCTGATTTTATTTATTTATTTTTGCCTTTCCTAGGATTAAAGTTCATACCAAGTTAACTGTTACTAATGTAGGCTAATTTAAAAATTCATTTAGCGTAACAATGAGTGCATCTAGCGCCTTACATCATAGCAGAAAGTGTGTCGCCAAATAGCTTACTATGTTGAGGGAGAAGCGCACAAGTATTTTCAACGCTCCAACTACTTAAAAACACAGAAGCTGTGCACAATTTCATCGCATGTGTTTTCTGCACAGTCTTTCACTGACACTTACAGCAGAAGCTCCTATTTCACTGCGATTGAGAGAATGAAAGTCAATCTCTATCTCTCTCTCTCTCTCACTGTGGCCCATTTGACCTGCTGCCGTGACTTTTCCTCTCCTCTCGGCTGTTACAGCCATACTTCTGGATAGATGTCTGCATTCCTGCGGGACCCGACCAGATTTCTTGCGTGGCGGGAATACATTTCAGAATAAAGCACAGGAGTGGTTGGAAAATCGCTCCCGAGCGAGCAAGCGCGTGTGTGTGTGTGTGTATATGTGTGAGTGTTTATGTGTGTGAATGAGAGAGAGCGTATTGCTGTGTGTCGCTTGCTTAGTGCTTTGTTTTTATGTGTGTGTGTGTTTATATAGACAGCTCCCCCAATATAAAACTGTGTATGCATCGTGATGCACAGAGATATCGAATTGAACTGAATAGATGGCAAGATAATTGTAACCGAACCAAACCGTGAGACCAGTGTAGGTTCACACCTCTAATTTCTACATTAGAAGCATTGTCAACACAGCCAAGGAACATCCTATCTTACTGTGGCTCAACACCAACTCTACGGCAAACGCGTTGAGAAAAAGCCACAAGCAGAAGTTGACAGGACTTGAGAGTCTGGGCGAAAAAAATTGCAGCCAAGGCAGCAGACCAGGGGCCTTATGTACGAAGACTTGCGTGGAAATCTTACTAAAACATTGCGTACGCACAAAGCTGTAAATGTGCGTACGCAGAAAAAAATTCAGATGTATGAAACACTGCGTACACCGAATCTCACGCATATTCTTTTGTACATCAGAATGAATGTGAAACTGAGCGCAACATGCACGAGCGCAAAACCCCTCCCTGCCTCCTCCCCCGTATGAATATGCTAATGACTATGCTAATGGAAAAATCCCAACGAAAAAGCAACGGCAAAAGCAAGCAAAAAGAGAAACTTTGAACAGAATGTGAATTGGAGGTGCTGCTTTCGGAGGTAGACCGG
This sequence comes from Danio rerio, assembly GCF_052040795.2. Taxonomy (NCBI): domain Eukaryota; kingdom Metazoa; phylum Chordata; class Actinopteri; order Cypriniformes; family Danionidae; genus Danio; species Danio rerio. The sequence continues at coordinate 63,263,163 of NC_141023.1, forward strand.
AGAAAAGCGGTGTTATTTGCAAGTTTGTTCTCCGGAATTAACAACAAAAGAAAAAAATAGAGTGGTAGAGTTTAGCTGATGCGGTTAACACAGTTGGGTCTGAACATCGCACTGAGTGCATTAAAAAAAAGAAATAGTGAGATTTATATCTGTAAAATGTTGCAGTACTATTAGCAGTCTCAGTGGCGCACCTTGTAAAACGCATGTGATCTTGAATTGACATGTTCGAGCATGAACTCGGCTCGAATCCAGCGTCTGATGAACTCTTTCTTCTTTTTTTCCCCGCTACATATCAGATTTTGCCAACTATTTATCACGAGAAAGACAAGTAGGAATCATCAATAAGTTTGTGCATCATAATTTATTTGCACATTTATTGAATGGAAATGTTTCTGATTCACGCATGCAAATTCATCTTCAGATAGTGTCTTTATATCAATGTGCATGCAGTAGATCGCTCAGATTACATTGGGAAAACAGGCGACTGCTGCAAATTGTGCTTTAAAGTTTGGCTGGTCAACTGTATGGTGTGGAAACCTTACTTACCTGCTAGATGAACCCGTCTCATACAGCTGCCATTGCAAGGCTCAGACACTTTGTAGAGTGCAATTTAACACAACTGCCTCTAGGAGTCGCCAATGGAAATAAAACAGACACGCACAAAAAATGTGCGTACGCCAGCCAGAAAGCTGCCGTGGAGCTGCGCACATTCCCACGTTCAGTTCATTGTTAGTAAATCCAAACATGAGCGATTCTGAGCGTGAAACCTGGCGTACGCAAAGTTTTTGTGCGTACGCAGCGTTGATACATGAGGCCCCTGGTGTTCAACACCAAGTTCAAATTTACTTGTTTATTACAAATCAATTTTGTGTTATGCTGTTGCATATGTATTAAACGTAATTGACCATTTAAGTCAAATGTTTTATTCAATTCTAGTAGTCACTTGTGCATAATTATTTTCTAAAGGGTTCAAAATTTATGCAGATTTAACCTTTTTTCCTTATACTTCTGTCGGAATTGGTACGAAGTTGGCATTGAATTTAATTTGAAATGGTATTAAAAAGGTCTTAAAAAGCCTTGAATTTCATTTGGAGGATCCCGGGGATACCCTGTAACTGTTCAATGATAAAATAAAATATCCATAAAAATAAATAAAGTTGGATTGTCCCATACGTTTGTATTGTATATTTTGTCAAAATTTTAAAAAGGTTTAAATTGGGTAAAAAATTACCTAAAAAGGTAAAAAATACCTTTAAATTGGTGGAATTATCTCCCACAACTATCCAAAAACCCCAGATAATAATATAATTTTTTCTCACTGATAAGATGTAAAGCAGTGAAAAGTGTTGTATATTCATTCATTCATTTTCCTTCGACTTAGTCCCTTTATTAATCAGGGGTCGTCACAGCGGGATGAACCACCAAATATTCCAGCATATGTTTTACACTGCAGATACCCTTCCAGCTGCAACCCAGTACAAGGAAACACCCATACACTCTCATTCACACTCAAACACTACGGCCAATTTAGTTTATTCAATTCCCCTATAGCGCATGTCTTTGAACTGTTGGGGAAACTGAAGCACCCAGAGGAAACCCACACCAACAGGTCGAGCTCCACACAGAAATGCCAACTGACCTAGCCAGGGCTCAAACCAGCAACCTTCTTGCTAACCACTGAGCCACCACGCCACTCATTTTCAATAAAACACTGGAAAGATTTGTTGTTTATAAAGAGTTTTTTCCATTTACTTTTAATTGTCTTTTTTTTTTTTATTGAGCATACAGTATATATATTATACATTTTCAATCAACAATATAAAAAAGGCTCAAATATTTTTGTGTGAATATACATACAAAACAAAGCAGAAAAGACGAACAATGTGGAAGTAGAATACAATTTTGTAGCAAGAAGTACAATAAGAGTTTATATATAAAAAATGGAAGAAAATACGTGTTTATGCAGATACTGATTGTAAGAAGTCTATGAAGGGTTGCCAAATATTATAAAAACCTGAGAGATTGTCCTTCAACAGATATCTAATTCTTTCTAAATGTAAAGTATTGGAGAGATCTCGAAGCCACATTTTGTCAGTAGGTATCGTTGGTCCTTTCCATGACATCAAAAGCAATTTTTTTTGCAGTAATAAGAGAGTAGGAAATGAACCGCTGTTGGGCTGAAGTAAATTTTCTGAATAACTCTGATGTGCCAAGAATGATCAACAATGGTTCAGGTAACAGTGTAGTCTTAAAAATTCTTGACTATACATTAAATACATCAGACCAGTAGTTTGTGACCTTCGGGCAAGAAAGAAAAGCATGGAAAAGTGTTGCATTAGGGGACTGACATTTATCACAGTTGGATAAAGCGTTTGGGAAAATGTAGTGGATCTTTACTTTTGAAAAGTGAAGCCTATGTATAATTTTGAATTGTATAAGACGATGTCTCGTATTATAGGAGCAGGAGTGTATGTGTTCCAAAGATTCTTCCCAGATGTCATCAGGAATATGGGTACCCATGTCCTTCTCCCAGCTATCTTTATATTTATTGGATGAGGGGGGGAATATTGTTTGTAATTTGTTATGGATATTAGAGATACATTTATTTTTATATGGGGATATAGTGCAACATTCATTTACTTTTAATTTGAAATGCCAAATAAATGTACCTGCAGTTATAGGATGACCTTTGAGTCTCTTCTGTTGACCCATACAGAAAATTTGAAATTTCTCCGTGTTGGTTTGCAGAGGCTCATGGTGCAGGTCGACTGGCCGGACGGGTCTGTGAAGAATCTGCATGTTGATCCGCCATCGCTGCACAGCTACCAGGTATATATTTTAAAGTGGACGCACTATGCCCCTTTTTACAAGATGTAACAATAAGTCTCTGATGCCCCTAGTGCAGGGGTGGCCAATCCTGTTCCTGCCCACATAGCAAAATTTCTCTGGCCCAGCTCTGGCCCACACAATCAGGTTTTGCTTGGCCCACATGCCGCAGTGAATTACGGTACATGACTGGACCAAATCTGGCTTCCAGACAAGGGCCAAACACAGACCATATCTGGGCCAAGTCTCAGCCAAGTTAATAACTCATAACTGGGTCTGAACTGGGCCAGATAGGTTGGTGTGTCACGATTGCAATGAAACTGATAAACCCATGGAGTGATGCGCTTTAGGCACACTATGGGCACGCTTTTTCTCAAAGTGACCTGATTGGTAGAATTTTTTTTTTTACTCAAAAATGATTTTAGTGTATTTTAAAAGTGGGTCAAGACTGGCCAAACTCACGTGGCCCACTTATCACATTTGTAAATCTGGGCCAAATACTAAGTTTTTCATCTGGCCCAAATCTTGTGTGCCGCCTTAAAAACGGTGCCACCTCTGCCAAACCCGGGCCATGTTTGGCCCACATGCTGTATGCCAGTGCCGGATGAATGCCTGCTGTGCCAGCTTTATGCCAAATCTGGGCCAGAATTCTTTGCTACTAGGGTGGAGATCTACCTTCCTGCAGATTTCAGTTGCAACCCATATCAAGCATATTTTGCTTTTTTTTTTTTTAATTGTTGATCCTTTGTATTGGTGTTAAAAAAAACCCAAAGAGCTATATATTTTTGTTGCATTTGTACATATTTTTTGTTTTGTTTTCTGTGTCATGCAGAAGCGACTCCTGCGAGCGGTGCGTGTGTGTGAGAGGAGAGTGGCTTGGTTGAACCAGACGAGCAGTCGGATGATCTGGGGAAGTGTGTGTGAGCAGAGGTAAGAAGAAGAGCATGCGCTCACACTCAGTGTGTGCCACAGTCATTTCAGCAGCTCCCCGCAATGTGCACTTCACAAATTATAGGAAGCATACTGTACTGTATGCGTGTTGGAGGACACTGCAGATGACAGAGAGCACAACCAGTGACTTTATAATGCACATGAACACAAAAAGCCAATCAAATGGGAGCTACTTCGGTCGAGATGATCTACTGAAGTTCAAACCGAGCATCAGGAAGGTGATTTAAAGGTCCTGTCAAATTAAAATAAAGATTTTTAGATATCAGTAGTACCATTTTTGTTAGTTTTAAGGATATCTATAAGCTAGTGTGCTTGCATTGAGAAGATAGAAATCTATTGTTGGGATCACTTTCAGACCATTTTTCAAGAGTTCACACTTAGCTGATGATTGATAGTAAAGCTAGTTTGGCGTGCTGTCCTGGGAGAGAGCCCTGAGCTTATAAGATCCTCGAGCTCTGGGCTCCCTCCTGTTGCAAGGCGAGAGGGGAGTTTGAGCTCAGGTAGACCTCGATGACTCCCCCTCTTGCTTGTTGTAGCTAAGTGTCAGATATGGATGCTGAAAGGTGTACTCAGAGTTTAGCTAAAGTATTTGGATTAATTGTTTAGAGTTCTTGTTTTTGAACTGTGGGAGGAAACCGGAGGACCCAGGGAAAACCCACGCGACCACGGGGAGATCGAGCAAACTCCACAGAGAAATGCCGTGTGGTTTGGAAAGGAATTAAACCAGGGGCATTCTTGCTGTGAGGCAACAGCGCTAATCGCTGGCCACCGTGACGCCCGTTTGAAAGGAGGGAAAGTAGGGTTGGGTGGGGGGGTTTCTTCAAGACGAAGATATTGAGATGAGAAAAGTCTGGTTATTTATAGTGAGTTAAGGATCTTCTGATAGGATAATCAGTCGTTAGCTAAAGTTGAAACAGCTGTGAACAATCATAAGCACATGCTCCTCTCGAAATTTGTTTATAAGTAAACTTTACTTTGTAGCTAAAAACACTGACAGCTAGTCACAACCCATTAAATATAAAGGACTTTAAAACTACAGACGACATTGTATAGAAGCAAAACACTTACTGTTGAGCCCTCTTTTCAGAGATTATTTAAAAATGATTGCTATTTTGATAACTAGAAATGATGAATATAAACATTATGGGATCTATGCAAGCCCCGCTGGCAAATTAAAGTTTTATTTTTATTTTTAAATGACCTCAGGTGTCAGTATAGATTCAGTATCTTTGTGTTGCCTCATCTGAAATAGTTTATCTTGTTTCTATTCTGCTACACTGATTGCAGTCTCCAGATTTACTGTTTGATTAGATAGATTACACAAGCTGGATTCACAGGTCAGATGCAGTAGAAGCAAAGCACCTGCTGGTCACAAGGGGTTAACACAAAAAAAAAACTACTCAAATTAAACAGATCATGCTCATTTGTTAGAGTGGACACAAATATAGTTATCAGCATATTTAAATGTATTGTTTAATTTAACTTGTAGTCAACAGAATGTGCAAAACAAAGTAATACTTTTTTTTTTGTAATCATACTGAAATGACATAACCAGTATGTCATTACACCGAAATTGTGTTGTTGTTTTTTTGTTCAATGAGTTGTTCCAGTTTTGCCACTTTTTTATAGTTCTCAATTTGATCTATATGTGGATTTCAGTACTAAAATTATTCAGCTTACAAAAGTGAACTGAAATAACCTTACAGTCTTAGGGCTCTATTTTGAAGGTCCATGCGCAGAGCGCAAAATGCAGGACAAACGCTTTCAGGGCGTGTCAGAACGCGTTTTTACTAATTTAAGGACGGGAAAATCCGCTTTGCGCCATGGCGCATGGTCTAAAAGGTTTGAGTTTATTTTCTTAATGAGTTATAGGTGTGTTTTGAGAATAAACCAATTAGAGTCTCATCTCCCATTCCCTTTAAGAGTCAGCTGAGTCGCGCCAAGAGCACATTCGCTATTTACAGGACGCAAAGTAAGTCTAAGTGGAAAAAATGAACATTTTACAAGCAAACAGTTAACAGTTGACAGTTTTTTAACAGAAAACTGTTAAACAGAGCATCTACTGCGTGAGAATGAGAGATATGGATCACTTTCACTTTCGCTCTTGGATAGGGAAACCTTTACGCACAGACATCAATTATTCTATAAATAAATAATTTTGTTTGTTAAGCGCAAATATTCGTTTCAAAACTATTTCTAAATTCAGTTCTAATTTCTAGCAAACGAATAAATGAACAATATTAACAAAATGTGCTGAAAAACCTTTACCAGTGTGCTGTATCCAGCACGTTTGTGAGATGAAGTGGAGTATTATTAAATATTGATCTTTATTTTCAAGGCTTTAACCTCTGTGTGACTCTATTAACCTCATGTTGTGAGGATTATCTAGTGTTCAGGAGTGTGTTTGTGTCTCCATGAAGGGTGCAGGTTTTGCTGGACATGTCTGGGATGAACACACACCTCCAGCTCCACATCCAGCACGCGCTGCGAACACTCCTGCAGGAGCAGATGGCCGGAAAACACAGCTTCAATGTCATCCTGTAGGTCACACACACACACATACACACACACAAAGTCTCTCTCGCCTGATTTCAGTCTCTTACAGTACATGACAGATTTTGATCTGCTTAGTTATTCCGTCTTCAAATCTCCTACAGATTGTCACTGGAAGCCCTTTTACAGGGTATCCGTGGGGTCTTAAAAAGTCTTAAAATGTCTTAAATTTTAAAAACAAAATTTTGGGCCTTAAAAAGTCTTAAATTCAATTAAATATATAGGGCCCTATCATACGCCTGGCGTTTTAGCAAATGCAGTTGCGCTCATTTGTGCGCCCATAGGCGTTCTGGTCTAAAAAGGGAGGCGGACCGCTGGCGCGTTGCTATTTTGAGAGACTAAAATAGATTTTTCATTAGACCAAAACTAACCCGGTCTAAACTCCGGCGCAGAGTTGCGCCTCGCTTACACACTGCTTAATACGCACAAGAGAGCAATAGGCAAATATCTTTACATATGAAAAAATTGTAAATATTAAGGATATATATAGGATATAATAAGAATAGATATAGAATATAAATATAAAGGATTAAAATATTACCAAACATTTTATTTTCTAGCCTACATAAATATGAAAAACCACTGCTTTTATGTCTTCTTCATCTCGGGAGGCTTTTTCAGTTCATTCATAACAATTTGCTTTTGTATAATGTTATTATTATTAGCAGTATTATTTATTATCTCCATATTTATATTTGTTTTATTAAAAACAAGCTTAGATTTGCCCACCTGTCAGGTTTAAGACCATATGGGGCACAGCATGTGTTTTAGGATATAACTCAGGTTTTTGAGCACAGTTCGTTATTATTGTTCATTTATTCGTTTGCTGGAAATTAGAACTGAATTTAGAAATAGTTTTGAAACGAATATTTGCGTTTAACAAACAAAATTATTTATTTATAGACTAATTGATGTCTGTGCGTAAAGGTTTCCCTATCCAAGAGCGAAAGTGAACTTACTTTACGTCCTGTAAATAGCGAATGCGCTCTTGGCGCGACGCAGCTGGCTCTTAAAGGTAATGGGAGATGAGACTGTAATTGGTTTATTCTCAAAACACACCTATAACTCATTAAGAAAATAAACTCAACCCCTTTAGATCATGTGCCATGGCGCAAAGCGGATTTTCCCGTCCTTAAATTAGCAAAAATACGTTCTGACACGCCCTGAAAGCGTTTGCGCCCTGCGTTTTGCGCTCTGCGCATGGACCATCAAAATACAGCCCTTGTGTTGTAGTTCTTAATTCATTTTAAACAGGTCCTAATTTTCCTGTTCATATAAAGCTAGTTTTAACAAAAGTTTATTTATTAACTCAATTTACAGACATGAGTTAATTATCTTCCTTCGAATAATATGTTTTATACGGTTTAATATTTTTTTTACTGTTTTAACTGGGCCATTAGAAAAAAAAACATTAGCGCTTAGCCTTGTGTAAGTCTGAAATTTCACGTCTAATTGTCTTAAAAAGCCTTTAATTTGGGGTGAGGTAGTGGTGCAGTAGGTAGTGCTGTCGCCTCACAGCAAGAAGGTCGCTGGGTCGCTGGTTCGAACCTCGGCTTAGTTGGCGTTTCTGTGTGGAGTTTGCATGTTCTCCCTGCCTTCGCGTGGGTTTCATCCGGGTGCTCCGGTTTCCCCCACAGTCCAAAGACGTGTGGTACAGGTGAATTGGGTAGACTAAATTGTCCGTAGTGTATGAGTGTGAATGTGTGGATGTTTCCCAGAGATGGGTTGCGGCTGGAAGGGCATCCGCTGTGTAAAATCTTGCTGGATAAGTTGGCAGTTCATTCCGCTGTGGCGACCCCGGATTAATAAAGGGACTAAGCCGACAAGAAAATGAATGAATGAAAGCCTTTAATTTGACTTGATGATGCCTGTAGAGAGTTTTGCATCTATATTTATTTGTCATGAAATATTGCTCTTATTGTATTTTTAATAAGTGGAGCAGCTCACATTGGTGATTTCTCACATATATGCAAATTTTAAACTTTTCAGCCAAATAAATGGCTCTGTGTGCGACACAACTGTGCCAGAGCAGCAGCATTAGGTGCAGCAGGTACAGGCAGCACTGGGACTGTCTCTGCATAGTCATCCAGCTGTTCTTCCCAAATATAGAGAAACGCATTTCAGCAGGAGACAAATCATCAAGCCAGACTATTTCAGCTACTATTTGGAGGATCCTGCAGACATAATCAGATAACAAACATTGGGTTGAAAATTGTACATTTTAATTAACTTAAAAAAAAAATAATAACCCAACATTGGGTTTGTCCATATTTGACCCAACACTTGGTTATGACAACCCAGCATTTTAGAGTTTATATATACACTTTAATGACATCTCAAATTTACAATACAAGAACATTTTCAACTTCAAAAAAATTGATTATAGTAATTAAAATGATTAATAATTAAATGATTAACTGATTTAGAAATCATTCACAGAAAGGTTCTTTGAGGAACCCAGAATGGATCTTTAATGGCATTCAGGGCTTTACATTAACTTTTGTAATCACCGGCCACTGTGGCTAGTAGTTTTCCAATGTTACTAGCCACACTGCATTTTCATTAGCCACAATTTTGTTGTTGGGAATATATATTTTATATGCATAAATTTGACATTGACATTTTTGTGTGTCGAGTCTGAGTTTGCTCAATGAGCATGAGTAAAGATCAACTTCCTCGAAGACATTTTGTACATTTCAATAACTTCATTAAAAATGTTTTGATTGGTGAGCATGAGCATGATTTACCAAATTTATCTCTATAACCATACTAAACAATAATTAGCCTATTTCTTAGTCACAAATTTTTTATGTGTCAAAACAAGCAAAGTATAGCTGTATTCTATTCTTTCTATTTAACAAAACATTTCTTAAAATAGAAAGAAGAGCAATTGACTTTTAAAAAAATAACTATTGTCATGTATCAAAAATATGCTGGGTAATCTGTCGTGGCTAAATATCTCTCGGATCACCAGTTAACTGCACATAAATGGAGTGTTCATCTCCCATTAAAGCAATATTGTAAAAAAAAAAAGATAATTAAACCATTTTAACAAAAATGAAAGCAAATAAAACCGTAAGCAAATGAAAGCAGGTGAATAATAATGATTAATGAAAGGATGATCATATGCACGCGGTTAACTTTAGGCAATTTAATAATCTGTTCAAAGTGAAAGCAACCGATGCTGCTTACAAAAAGACAAAGTTTGAGCTCTTAAAAGCATCAGGACTGCGGGTGCATGTTCATCACTTTTTGTCTAGTTTATTTGAAAGAGAACCGATGATAGTTGCGTTTCCAGAACCTGTTCCAGACACGGTTGCTTCACGATTCGGGATTCGTTTTAAGTCGCGCGCATCACATCAGCCGTTAGCGCCAGTGATCATCATTCTCTCATTCGGTTTTCACTTGCTTTCTTCTGCTCGCGTGATCACAATTATTTTGCTTCTCGATTCTAAAATCAAATTTGCACTCATATTGGGTCATCCTTATATTGTCGAACCCTGCTTTTAGGAAAACTACAATTTAAAAATTATTTTAAACCAGCCAAAGTGGCTAGTGGGATTGTCTGTCTAACCCGCCAAAGCTGAAATCTGCCCGCATTTGGCGGGTTGGCGGGTGTTAATGTAAAGCCCTGATGGCATTACAGTGGTCCCTCGCTAAAACGCGGTTCGCGTTTTTTTTTTTTTTTTACAATTTGACTTTTTTTTTTTTACAGCGCATTGTGTTCTGCATCCTGATTGGCTGTAGACCATTATCAATCAATCTTCTCTGTGTCTCCTGTACAGTAGAGAATGCATTCAGCTTGCCACATTACCAGAAATATTCAATGGCTAGCAGTGTGATTTTCAACAAGGATGCTAAAAATGCTGTAACTGTCCGCAGCAAGACCATCGTAAATGGGGTTGGACACTGAATGTGTCATGCCACGATGTGCCACACAGCGCCATGCATTTTAGAATTGTAAACATAGATTTCTATAAGAGTACGCACACCAGCACTACAAGTCGACTGCTGTCTGCGGTGCCCAGCTGCGTCTCAGGACTCTGTTATTGATTCTGCCATGCCACAGAGTGCCATCTGAATATTTTCATTTTAAATAACATGCGAATGTGCGCGTCCGGTGTGTGTTACTTCCATCTGTCATGTGCGCGGCGCATCCAATGTGTGACCCCTTTAAGGATGGAGTCTGCTTTAGCTTTGTGGATCAGTGACTGCAGGAAAAAAACAATACACTAGATGCCAATATTATCCGCATAAAAGCTGAAAAGCTTTATGAACCTTTTGCGATGAATGTTTGCGCCTGACAACAGGCTTTGATATTTGGTTTCATTCTATAATACTGGACTTATTTTTCTACCAAAGTTTAAACTTTGAGAGTGTTTGAATGAGAGAAAAGTGTGAAAATGTCTGAAAAAAGTGTAGGAAGTGTGCAGTGAGGGGGTTTACAGCCTTAAAACATCTCTAATAATTGTAAAGAATCAAGCTGACTACTTTGCGGATTTTGCGGATTTCCACCAAATGATCATTAATCAAAAGGGAAAACAAAAATAGAATGAATTCATATATTTTATGTTAGACACACATCTGATGCTTGTATTTGCAGCAGCTCCACGTCCACAACTTCACACATTGGGTTAAATTGAGCTTTACAGTCTCCGTGTTCAGCCCTTTACTTCCACTGTATCTGTTCAGCTGAGGGAACGGAACCAACCCCATGACATCAGACACAGCAATATTCCAAGATTGCGGTGCCCCAGGTCTTAAATCTATAGTAAAATATGTCGTTTTGGTTACATTAATCGAGTTTGTTTTAGATATTTTCATTAAAGAAGAAACCTATTTACAAAATAATGTAAACTTGACTGAGTGCTTAATTTCCCCTTTAAAGTTACCTTATGATACCATGAATACCAATTAAAAGACTTTATTTTTTACTTAGCAAACTCACTACCAGTGTTGTTTTTTATAAATGCACAGAATCATATTTCCATCTCCCAAACACACACAAAAGAAGCAAGGTCATTATATAATAGGCTCTGCACCATTTACTGTCAGTCTTCAGCAGTTGTCTGCTCCAGTTTTGGTGGACTCATGAGTGATCCACTTTAAGTTTGACAGAAATAGAAGTCTTAATAGATTTTAGCGCAGCGCACATACCTGCTCCTCAATATCAATCCAGCAGAGCAGCTGCAGGGCTTCAGTCCAGAGTGCTTCATCACGTCACATCAGCCAGATCATTACACGGTTACCTCAGCTGATCTGGGCTTTTGTGACTGTTATTTAGCTTATTATATGGGTCATTCATGCACTGTGGGACCCTTCAAACTCTATTCAGAAACATTTATAGGCCCGTGTTGTCATTTAAGCACTTAAATTACAAAACGTGATTTTGTGTCACGTAAACACGATGGAAATAAAGAGCTAAAGTTAACCGGTGACATTTAACATTCCCGAGTACACAAGTTAGGACCTATTCTTTATTTACATCATCTTTTTTATATCCAGTGACAGACTTGTAAAGGCTGAAACATATTGTAAGAGGGAACCCAATAGTATTTTTCCTAAGTCCTATTTGCCCAAATAATTTCCCAAATAAACAAATGACTGAATTGATTAATCAATTAATGGACGAACAAATAAATTAATAAATAAATGACTCAATGAATAAACAAATTAATTAATTAATAATGAAAGAACAATAAACAAATAATTGACTAAATGAATAAATTAATACATTTATAAATAAATTATTAAAGATGAATAAATAAATTCATAAATGACTGACTGAATAAATAAATTAAATAATGAATAAGTTAATCTATGAATAAATACATAAACAAATAAATGAATTAATGTATAAATAAATGCCTACATGAATAATCAAATTAATTTATGAATAAATAAATAAATAAATAAATAAATGAAATAATAAATAAATAAATAAATAAATAAATAAACAAATGACTGGATTAATAAATTAATAAATAAAATAATGAATAAATTATTGTACAAAGATACATAAATAAATAAATGAATATATAAATAAATACTTATATGAATAAGCAAATGACTGAACGAATAAATTAATGACTATATGAATGAATAAATTATGAATGAATGAATAAATAAATACATAAATAAATGAATTAATTATTAAATTAATGAATTATTGAATAAATGAATGAATGAATGAATGAATGAATAATTAAATAATGAATTGATTAATAATTAAATAAATGACTAATGAAATGAATGAATGAATGAATGAATGCATTCATAAATACATTAATAAACAAAAGAATAAACAAATACATAAATGACTGACTGAATGAATAATTTAATAAATTAAATAATAAATAAATTATAATTACATGAACGAATGAAGGAATGAATAAGTTAATGTATAATTAAATACTTGCATTAAGAATCAAATTAATGTATGAATAAATTATTGAATGAATATATTAATTAATAAATAAATGAATGAATAAATTATTGAATGAATGAATGAATGAATAAATGAATGAATGAATGAATGAATGAATTGAAATGAATGAATAAGTGTGTATATCCTAACAAATAAGATGAGCAAATTAAAAGTACAAGAGGACAGGATTCACACAGTTTGTTATATATAACGGACTTCATCTCTGCTGTGTGTGACCTTGCGAATGTTCTCCACAGGTTTGGATCAGATGTCCAGTCGTGGCAGCGGAAGATGTTTCCCGCCACCCATGAAAACCTTCAAGCTGTTTGGCAGTAAGAGCAGAGGATCAGTGCTTCTGCTGTTCTCACTCTGCTTTCCTCTTCTCCATCTGTTCTCAAAGGCTTCGACTCTTTCATCTCGGCTGTTTCTGAAGCTGCTCTACTGCTGATGCTCACACTGCAATGTACATGAGGTTTTTGTTTAAATTAGAGATGCACAATATTTACTGGACCAATACATTATCGGCCGATATGGGTAAAAATACTGTCTTTTTTAGAGTTAAAATAAAAAAAATACAATCAAATAAAAATATCAGACAATGTGCACTTTGTCAAAATGATTAGCACTTTTAAGCATTTTTTTTGATTGTCTACAGAACAAACCACTGTTATATAATAACTTGCCTAATTACCCTATCCTGCCTAATTAACCTAGTTAAGCCTTTAAATGTCACTTTAAGCTGAATACTGGTATCTTGAAAAATATCAAGTGAAATATTATTTACAGTCATCATGGCAAAGATAAAATAAATGAGTTATTAAAACTGTTATGATTAGAAATGTGTTAAAAAATCTGCTCTCCATTAAACAATTCAGCTAATTATTCAGACTTCAGCTGTTTGTGTGTCTGTTTTCAGATGGTTTCAGACACAGGAGTGTGTTGGCGGTAGAAACACTCTTTCTGCTCTACGTTGGGCTTTAGAAGATGAACCGCCGGCAGATTCGGCTTTAACTGATGGTGTTTATCTGCTGACCACCGGCCTACCGGATCAACACATGGTCAGTCAATTCCTTCCAATGACATGCAAGTCAATCTTTGGACTATATAGTACACTTAATGTAGATGTAAGCTGTCTAAATCACAATTCTTTTAGTTTTATCTCAATGTAACGGAACTATTTTTGTGTGTGTGTGTGTGAGGCAGCATGGTGGCCCAGTGGTTAGTTCTCGCACAGCAAGGTCGCTGGTTTGAGTCCAGGCTGTGCCTTTTCTGGGTGGTGTTTGCATGTTCTCCACTTGTTCATGTCTGTTTCCTCTGGGTGCTCTGATTTCCCCCACAGTCCAAAGATATGCGCTGTAGGTGAAAATGAGTGTGAGCGTGTATGGGTGTTTCCCAGTACTGTGTTGCAGCTGGGAGTCATCCACTGCTTAAAAAATAAGCTTGAATAGTTGGAAGTTCACTTCACTGTGGCGCACCCTGATAAATAAGGGATTAAGCTGAAGGAAATCAATGAATATTTCTGTGTGTGCGTTGTGTGTGTGTGTGTGTGTGTGTGTGTGTGTGTGTGTGTGTGTGTGTGTGTGTGTGTGTGTGTGTGTGTGTGTGTGTGTGTGTGTGTGTGAGAATGAGAGAGGTATCTGAAGAGATCTGAACATGGCCCAAAGGAAGACAGTGAAGCTTTTAAGGTCATTAAGTGCCCTCTTGAGACCCCTTTGTTTTCTCATAGGGCTCAGTTAATAGCTAACCGCATTAGCTGCCCCACGGCGCCTGTGTGTCATTTTCACTTAAAGGATTTGGAGACTGAAGACAGGATCCTGGTATCTTTGTTTGTTCAGTTTAATGCTATTTGAACAGAAGATGTAAGTAAAAAGAAAAAAAGAAGAGAATTTTATTTAAAGCCTATGTTTAATGTAGTTAAATGGATATATAAAACATAGATTTATTGTTATTTATTATGCATTTATTTATTGAATAAAGAAAAATACAGAGTATATAACAAAAAATGAATTATACATCAAATTAGCCAAATACTTTTATGATAAATTTGATGACACAATGACAATTTAAAGCTTTTTATTGTTGAATTTAAAAAAAATTATTTATGTTACTTAATGTATTAAATGATATGATTTCAGCGATGGAAGCACATCCCACTTTGTCTCCTTAACCAATCACCTACTCCCTAAAACTTATTTAAGGCAGACTAGCCCTCTAGTTGTCACATAACCAGCGATCGCTCTCCAGAGCTAGATAGATGGATGGATGGATGGATGGATAGATAGATAGATAGATAGATAGATAGATAGATAGATAGATAGATAGATAGATAGATAGATAGATAGATAGATAGATAGATAGATAGATAGATAGATAGATAGATAGATAGATACATAGATAGATGGATAGATAGATACATAGATAGATAGATAGATAGATAGATAGATAGATAGATAGATAGATAGATAGATAGATAGATAGATAGATAGATAGATAGATAGATAGATAGATAGATAGATAGATAGATGGATAGATAGATGGATAGATAGGAAGAATGATAGATAGATAGATAGATAGATACATAGATAGATGGATAGATAGATACATAGATAGATGGATAGATAGATAGATAGATAGATAGATAGATAGATAGATAGATAGATAGATAGATAGATAGATAGATGGATAGATGGATAGATGGATAGATGGATAGATAGGAAGAATGATAGATAGATACATAGATAGATGGATAGATAGATACATAGATAGATGGATAGATAGATAGATAGATAGATAGATAGATAGATAGATAGATAGATAGATAGATAGATAGATAGATAGATAGATAGATAGATAGATAGATAGATAGATAGATAGATAGATAGATAGATAGATAGATAGATGGATAGATAGATGGATAGATAGATGGATAGATAGGAAGAATGATAGATAGATACATAGATAGATGGATAGATAGATACATAGATAGATGGATAGATAGATAGATAGATAGATAGATAGATAGATAGATAGATAGATAGATAGATAGATAGATAGATAGATAGATAGATAGATAGATAGATAGATAGATAGAAACTAAGGACTACATTTCCACCTTCCCCTGGACTACATATTCATACATGCTCTCCGGTTACACTCACACATGCTCCCTCATCAAGATTGATTACATTCTCACCAGCTGAACCTTGTCAGAGACTGATTACACACCCTACATTAACCACTTATTTACTCATCCAGTTTGCCGAATCTTGTTAGCTGTTTCAGTAGCATTACAAAGCGTTTTCCCTTATTTGTTTCCCATGTTTAGACCTTAGCCTTGTTTACCCTTGTTCTCCTGTTTAGCCGCCTGCCTTATGACCTATTGCCTGTATATTGATTACGACTCTGGATTTGCCTGAATATACATGTTAACACCTGATTTGACCATTGTATGCCTGACGCTGAATAAACCTGCATATTGGATCTTACCTCCAGTTGTGTGTGTCATCCCCCGCCATTACACTAGTGTTCTTCTTCTCGTACTTTCTAACCCTCCCTCCCTCAATCCCTCCCTCTATTTCCTCACTTCCCATTCACAATCCTATAACCGTCTTCACTACTAGGTTGAATCGGGGCGGTCCAATCACTCTGCAAAAATATTACAGAGACGGTCCCCCCACTCTGAGTCTCTGGGCATCATCGTAGGACGCCCGATCAACCTACCTACCTACCTACAGTTTATCTTCTTACTTCCCTTCCCCTTCATTCCTACACCCCTTCAATAAAGTCTAGTTCAAAGTGTGGCATTTTCCATGCTGGTAAATAAAATAATAACTGAATAAATAATTTGAAACTGCAACAAAAGTTTATCAATTAGTTTTTTTCTGCAATATAACATAAATTATACTATTTTAAATATGTGTAATTTAAAAAAAATATTGTTATGTTTCAGTCATTAGTGCTTTTAATTGTTAATCCTTCAGTTTATTCTGATCACTCATAAATAATCCTCTATTATATTGCCTGTAAGCATGTTGAAACCTCAGCAAAATGGCCAAGTCAACCTTTGCTGCCCTCTGCTGTTCATATATAAGCAGTGCAGAGTTTGATGTATCTCTGCACTGTATTTACATTTTCATTTTATTACGTTTAGCAGTCCAATCTAACATTAGACCAGCATTCATTGTCTTTCATGCTCTCATTCTCAGGATTCAGTCACTTCTTATGTGTCTGAGCGCTGCAGCACATCAAACCTGAACCTCCATGTGTGCCTGTTCACCGAAGTGAAGCACACTGAGTCGCAGGCCGAAACTGCACGGGCTCTGAGTGATCTGGCACACGCTGGACACGGGCGCTTCATCTGGACCACAGAAACCGGTGAGGTCATTTACTCTCTTAAGGCTGGATTATATTTCTGCATCCAGTTATCGGCGTGACCCACGCCATATGCCTTGTGTGTAGTTGTACATTTAAACTTCTGTGTGCTGTTTGTGTTGCTCTGCAATGAAACTTCTGAAAAACTAGCTGGCAGTAGGTAGTGTCGAGTTTCTTCACTGGTGTTTTGTTTTTTTTCTGAATGCTACTTTATATGGCATATTTATATAGCTTAATTTTATGTTTTATCAATAACATGATAGTTTTAAATTTAGCAGCTTAATTACTATGTTATAACAATGCAATAACAATGGTATTACAAAGTACATATAATGTAATTACAGTGTTATAACAGTGTAATTACAATGTTATTACATATTATTATTATTATGACATTAATTACAATGTTATAACAGTACAGTTACAATGTTATAAGATGTTATTACATAGTAATTATAATATAATGGCAATCATTACATATTACACATTAGCATATAACATGACATTAATTATATGCTATGTTATAGCAATGTAAATACAATGTTGTTACATAGTAACTACAATGTACTGACTTTATACTTACATTTTTAACATTGTAACTACTATGTTGTTACATTAGAATTATGTTGTAACAATGTAATTACAATGTACAATGTAATTACTACATCATTAGGTTATAATTACTATGCAATGACAATGTAATAACAATGTTATAACAGTAATTGTAATTTTAAAACAGCGTAATTACGATGTTATAACAGTGCAATAACAATGTTATAAGCTGTTATTAGTAATTATAACATTACATATTAGAATATACCATTATATATTAGTTACAATGGTATAACAGTGCAGTTACAATGTTATAAGATGTTATTACATAGTAATTGTAGTAACACATTACATGTTAAATACTAGCATATAACATTATATATTAATTATAATGTTATAGCAATGTAATTACAATGCTATTACAAAGTACATATAATTTACATGCATTTAATTACAGTGTTCTAACAATGTAATTACAATGTTATTACATATTATTATTATGATGACATTAATTACAATGTTATAACAGTACAGTTACAATGTTATAAGATGTTATTACATAGTAATTATAATATAATGGCAATCATTACATATTACACATTAGCATATAACATGACATTAATTATATGCTATGTTATAGCAATGTAGTTACAATGTTATTACATAGTAACTACAATGTACCGACATTGTAACTACATTTTATAACATTATAACTACTACGGTTACATTATAATTATGTTGTAACAATGTAATTACAATGTAACAACTACATCATTGGGTTATAATTACTATGCAATAACAATGTAACAACAATGTTATAATAATGTTATTACAATGCTATAACAGTAATTGTAATTTTACCACAGCGTAATTACAATGTTATTACAAAGTACATATAATATAAATGCATGTAATCACAGTGTTCTAACAATGTAATTACAATGTTGATACAGTGTATTTAAAATGCTATTATATATTAATAATATTATGACATATTAATTTCAATATTAGAATGGTGCAGTTACAATGTTATAAGATGTTATTACATAGTAATTATTATATAATGGCAATCATTACATATTACACATTTGCATATAACATGACATATTAATTAGTGTTATAACAATGCAATTACAATGTTAAAACAATAATTGTAATTTTACAACTCTGTAATTACAATGTTAAAACAATGTTATTACATAGTAATTATATTGTTATAACAGTGCAATTAAATGTTATAAGATGTTATTACATAGGAATTATAGTAACACATTGCATAGACTGACATTACATGTTAATTATAATGTTATAGCAATGTAATTACAATGTTATTACAAAGTACCTATAATTTAAATGCATGTAGTTACAGTGTTCTAACAATGTAATTACAATGTTGTAACAGTGTAATTAAAATGATATTATATAGTAATAATATTATGACATATTAATTACAATATTAGAACAGTGCAGTTACAATGTTATAAGATGTTATTACATAGTAATTATAATATAATGGCAATCATTACATATTACACATTAGCATAAAACATGGTATATTAATGATGTCATAGCAATTTTATTTGATGTTATAACTAATTGTGATTTTACAACAACGTAATTACAATGTTATAACGATGTCATTACATAGTAATTATATT
>NC_141023.1:63700000-63735000 GCF_052040795.2 Danio rerio
TATTTCTCAGATTTGTGTAATATACAGTCATAATTGCAAGTTATAAAGTATTTTCCTGTTATGGAGACTGATCTAACATGGAGTTTTAAAGATGCATTCATGGATGAATTGCATTAGCACATATAATAGAGAAACATGTAGAATTCTTACCTTTATGTATTTGCAGGAATCTCAACTATACCCGACTGTTTATTGTTTAACACGCTTTTAAAAAAGGGAATATATAGGCTAGTTAGGCTATCTATGTATTTTTATGAATTTGCACCATTTAGGGATTATATAGCATTAAATGGAGCACCTGAATCCTCCAAAAGTCTAAAATTAATTATAATTATAATTGTCTATACTATTGATCTGTTATATGTGTGACAATGATGTGATTTACATTTGGCTGATGTAAATTCTACTGAATGCAGCAGCTCTTTATTGAATGTTGTAAGGGCGCCCTCATGTGGTTTACTTGAGAACTGCAGACATATGTGTCATACATGGGCTGCTTTTTGCTCTCTCATCTTTCACTTGCTGTACAGGAATCTAATGGTTGAAGGGGCGTGGCTAAAATCATATCGTCTGGCTTTCCAGAGTGGGCAGATTTTGATTGACAATTAACAAAACTGACAGCAGATTAATTTCCCTTAATCATTGCTTTCTTTAAGACATGAATGTGTGAACATTTAAATTTCATGCAGATTTTAAATTAAACTGCTGGTGAAAAAATGAATCTCATAATAAAAACAAAACTTTGAATAGAAATCAAATGTTGTTTATTACACTTGTACAAGAACACTTGACAATATAAATATGACAACCAAATATGTGAACGCCATCTCTAACACTGATGACACAACTGAACACTGTTTGACTGGCGCTGAGGGAGAATCTCATCATCTCTGACCCGCATCAGCTCATATCAAAAGAAAATCAATATGAAAACAGCACAAGGGTACTTTAATAACATTAACATGAAGCATTTAAAACAGAGGATGATTAAATATTTAAACACAGACCACAGTCAGATATTTACAGCAGCGTCTGGATGCTCTGAACAGAGAACGGAGATGTGTATTATTATCCTCCAGTATATGAGCTGTAAAGAAACTGAAATAACCCTGTCTGGACCACAGCTATCTCACAGAGAACCAGAAAATGACAGACGCAAAATAAAAGACTGGATTAAAGCAGCTGGTAGACTGGAACATGCAGGACAGAGAGAACAGCGCGAGACAAACACTACAATAAATGACTCTACAGCAACATGATTCAGTTCATGTGAGAAAGATTCAGTTCATTCGTTAGCAGCCAGAAACACGCAGTAAACCAGCAGAAGAGAAAAAAGAACAACAGAATCAATAATGAGTGAATCTGAACTGCCTTTCCTTTGGGTTCTGCAGAAAACTGAACTCCAGTTCCTGAGATGAGCTTGAATGAATCAGGGAGGAACAGTCAGCCAGTGATTCAGTGGATCATCCAGGTACATTAATGGATCGTCCTGGTGAATCAGTGAATTGTCCAGGGGAATCAGAGTATGTTCCAGGTGAATCAGTGAATTGTCCAGGGGAATCAGAGTATGTTCCAGATAAATCATTGATTCAACCTGATAAATGAATGAATTATCCAGATGAATCAGTGAATCATCCAGTTGATCAGTGAATTGTCCAGTTAATTAGTGAATCATCCAGTTGATCACTGAATCACTCAAGTGAATCAGAGATTTAGTGAATTTTCCAGGTGAATCCTTGTATCACAGAATGGCCCAGATGAATCATCCAGATGAACCATTGAATTGTCCAGGTGAATCAGTGGATTGTCCGAGGGAATCATTAATTCAGTGCATTATCCAGGTGAATCAGTGGATGGTCCAAATAAATTATTGAATCACCCAGGTTAATTTTTGAACTATCCAGGTGAATCACTGAATCATCCAGGTGAATCAGTGATTCCGTGAACTGTCCAGATGAATACGAAAATTGTCCAAATGAATCAAACAGGTGATCAGTGAATTATCTAGGTGAATCATTAAATCATTGAATTGTCCAGGTGAATCAGTGGATGGTCCAGATGAATCAACCAGGCTAATAAGTGAATAATACAGGTAAATCAGTGAATCATCCAGGTGAATCAGTGAATGGTCCAGATGAATCAGTGAATGGTCCAGATGAATCAGTGAATGGTCCACATGAATCAGCAAGGTGAAACAGTGAATCATCTAGATGTATCAGTGAAGAATCCAGGTGAACCAGTGAATCTTCCAGGTGATCAGTGAATCATCCAGGTGATTTAGTGATTCAGTGAATTGCCCAGAACAATTAGTGAATGGTCCAAATGAATCAATGATTCATCTAAGTCATTAATTCATTTTCTTTTCAGCTTAGTCCCTTTATAAATCTGGGGTCGCCACAGCGGAATGAACTGCCAACTTATCCAGCATATGTTTTACGCAGCAGATGCCCTTCCAGCTTCAACCCATCACTGGGAAACACCCATACACTCTAATTCTCACACACACAAACTACCAGCACTTTAGCATACCCAATTCACCTGTACTGCATGTCTTTGGACTTGTAGGGGAAACCGAACCATCCGGAGGAAACCCACACGAATATGGGGAGAACATTCAAACCTCACACAGAAATGCCAACTGTCTCAGCCGAGGCTCGAACCAGCGACCTTCTTGCTGTGAGGCAATTGTGCTACTCACTGCGCCACATCTAGGTGAATCATTTATTGGTCCCGGTCAATCAGTGAATTATTCAGGTGAATCATTTATTCAGTGAGTTGTCTAGGTGAATCAGTGGAAGGTTCAGATGAATCAATGATTCAACCTGATGAATCAGTAAATATGTCAGATGAATCACAGAGTCAACCTGGTGAATCAGTAAATAGGTCAGATAATTCAATGAGTCAACCTGGTGAATCAGTAAATAGGTCAGATGAATCAATGACTCAACCTGGTGAATCAGTAAATAGGTCAGATGAATCAACCTGGTGAGTCATGAATGGTCCAGGTGAATCAGCGAATAGTCCAAGTAAATCAGTGAATTGTTCAGGTGAATCAGTAAATGGTTCAGGTGAATCAGTGAATGGTGTAGTTTCTCAGCATCTGGTAATGCAGTTCCTGGCGCTGCTCATGGACTCAGTTTTGGCCACCAGTAAGCGGAGTGAATCTCCTGATGTGCGGATGAGCTCTCGTCCACTGAAACAGCAGAACACAGGAGGATTATTGACTGAGCTTTAGAGCTGAGAAACATCTGTGAACGCTTCAGTCTAACACAATCAATCTCAACACACCTTCATCTTCAACACAAACAATGGATTTTAACAGCGCACTGTGATCTTTACTGTATTTTACACTCATCATACTGTTATATATAGAGTATTATATATTAATATAGTGTAATTATGCCTGACAAGATTTTTATACTCATGATATTACTCATAATAACTCAAATCTTTTCAAATATCACTGAAATAGTTTTCATAATTTTCCTGATTTTGACTGTAATGTAATGACAATAATCAGCACAATACTTGTTTTTGTGAAAGTGCTATAAAAATAAGCCTGAATTGAATGAACAGTGTGTTTTTTTTCAGCCCTTTGACACTTGAATCTATTTTCTCTGAAAGGGTTAAACCCACTCAGGTACTGAATGTGTTCAGTGTTCACCTGTGATAGTCCATTCCCACCAGACTGACTCCGTTGACGGCGAGGATCCGGTCTCCTGTTCTCAGGCTCTGGCTCTGGGCCGCTGGAGAATCGGGCACCACTGACTTCACATAGACCCCATTCACCCGCAGAGCAGTTTTCTGTCCCGCACAAACCAAAACAACAGAAAACAAGATTACAGACGAGTCATTTCTTCATCTTCAAAACTAAAACCTGAAGTTCAGTCAATGAAAACGTCAACGTTCTCAATCTAAAGCTCATCTAATAGTGCATAGTGCTCACAATGGCAAGGTTGTAGGTTTGATTCCTGAGGAAAGCAAGAAATGATCACAAGTGTAACCCGATTGGCTCACATCATAATGCGAAAGAGTTTGAGGTGTGGCTAGGTAAGAGAAATCATTATCATTGGATGATTTAGAAGAACAAACAAAGTCAGAAATGCCCCTTTTGCTTTGTAGTGGCTTCATGTAGCCTCCACTCTGCCATGCTGCCAACTAAACAGCATGGGCCCTATCATACATTTAACACACTGCAATGCTGTGCCATGAGCATCGCAAGTGTTTTTTGCTAGTTTCAGGCACGCGCAGGAATCATTTTCACCTTTGCGCCACATTGTTTAAAAAGCAAAAGCATTTGTGCCCATTTCTGCACTTGCTTGGTGTATTAAAGAACGTGTGTTAAGGTGCATTGTTTCAGAGACGTATGCATCAACAAATGGGGCATAGAAATTGCAAGTATGTTCCCACATAGCAAAATTTCTCTGGCCCAGCTCTGGCCCACACAATCAGGTTTTGCTTGGCCCACATGCCACAGTGAATTACGGTACATGACTATACCAAATCTGGCTTCCAGACAAGGGCCAAACACGGACCATATCTGGGCCAAGTCTCAGCCAAGTTAATAACTCATAACTGGGCCTGAACTAGGCCAGATAGGTTGGTGTGTCACGATTGCAATGAAACTGATAAACCCATGGAGTGATGCGCTTAAGGCACACTATGGGCACGCTTTTTCTCAAAGTGACCTGATTGGTAGATTTTTTTTTCTTTACTCAAAAATGATTTTAGTGTATTTTAAATGTGGGTCAAGACTGGCCAAACTCACATGGCCCACTTATCACATTTTTAAATCTGGGCCAAATACTACGTTTTACATCTGGCCCAAATCTTGTGTGCCGCCTTAAAGACGGTGCCACCTCTGCCAAACCCTGGCCATGTTTGGCCCACATGCTGTATGCCAGTGCCGGGTGAATGCCGGCTGTGCCAGCTCTATGCCAAATCTGGGCCAGAATTCTTTGCTACTAGGGTTTGGATGTAACTTCTTTTTTTGAACACACTTTGTTGTTATTGTTCATTTGTTAGTTTGCTGAAAACTCTAACTGAATTTAAAAACAGATCTGAAAGAAATATTTGTGCTTAACAAATTAAATTAAATGTCTTTAGTGGAGTGTGTCCACCATTGTTTTTTAAATTCAGAGACGAACGGAGGAGGCTTGTTCTGTAGATGGTTTTAACCTCATGCACGTGGTCTTTACCCATTTTCTCGCTAATAAAGGGTTCAGTTTTCTGCTTACAAAGTCCACCATGTACAGTTGAAGTCAGGATTATTAGCCTCACTGAATTATTTGCACCCCTGTTTAATTGTTCCTCAATTTCTGTTTAGCGGTCAAAAGACTTTTTCAACACATTTATAAGCATAATAGTTTTAATAGCTCATCTCTAATAACTGATTTATTTTATCTTTGTCATGATGACAGTAAATAATATTTGGCTAGATATTCTTCAAGACACTTCTATACAGCTTTAAGTGACATTTAAAGGCTTAACTAGGTTAATTAGGGTACCTAGGCAGGTTAGGGTAATTGGGCAAGTTATTGTATAACGATGGTTTGTTCTGTAGACTATCGAAAAGAAATTGCTTAAAGGGGCGAATAATTTTGTACTTAAAATGGCTTTTTAAAAATATTCAAACTGCTTTTATTTAAGCTGAAATAAAACAAATAAGACTTTCTCCAGAAGAAAAAATATTATCCGACATATTGTGAAAATTTCCTTGCTCTGTTAAACATCATTTGGGAAATATTAAAAAAAAAAAAATCAAAAGTAGGCTAATAATTTTGACTTCAACTGTATAGAGCAAATGAGCCATATACTCTTAAAGAGAATGGAAGATGAGATTCTTATTGGTTTAATGCACATTGTGTCCAAAACACACCCGTACCTCTTTAAGACTATGCGCCTGGCACACAGAACGCTTTTCCCACCCTTAAAATAGCAAAAGTGGATTTGAACATGCCCTAGATCATTAAAATAGAGCCCACTGTTATTGTACTGATATTTAATGCTTTTTACTGTTTATAAATACAGCATTATTCAATTAACCAGGGCATTAATAAAGTGGAAATAAGAAGTGCTTTAGGATTTAGTGTTTTTTCTAAATGCTTTGCTTTTGTTTGTTTTCATAGACATTTCTGGCAACACTAAAATCGTCACACCTGCTGCAGTGCCCTCTTGTGGACTCTTGAGGGCACTAGGTCTTGTTTTGGTTGTTTTTTATTTCCTGTATGCCTGCTCACATGATCACTCCTTGTTTCCAGCTGTTCCTTGTTGTCTAATTGGTTCTGTCTTTTATAAGCCCTGTCATGTTGTGTTAAGTTTGCCTTTGGATTTTGCTTTGCTCTGTCAATTCAATTCAATTCAATTCAATTCAATTCAATTCAATTCAATTCAATTCAATTCAATTCAATTCAATTCAATTCAATTCAATTCAATTCAAGTCAGCTTTATTTGTATAGTGCTTTTACAGTGTAGATTGTGTCAAAGCAGCTTCACATAAATGGTCATAGTAACTGGAACAGTGTGGTTCAGTTTTTAGTGTTTAAGTTCAGTTCAGTTTAGCTCAGTTCAGTGTGATTTAATCATTACTGAGAGTTCAAACACTGAAGAGCAAATTCATCGATGCGTAGCTCTACCGATCCTGAACCATGCGAGGCAGTGGCGACAGCGGAGAGGAAAAAAAACTTCACCTGAAGTCCTGTTTTGCTCTGTCCTGCTTTATTTTGTTCTCCAGTTCCTCATGTTAGGTTCGGTTTGTTTGTTCACTTTTAGTATTGTCTCCATGTTTTTGGATCCCCGTTTAGATTTAGTTTGATTCACCTTAGTGCTTTTAGTTTTTGCACTTGCGTTTGTTTTGTCAGTTTTTGTACCTTGCCTGTTATTTGGATCTTCTTTGTTTACTTAATATATTAAACTATATTTTGCTGCATTTGGATCTACTCCTTGTTTTTGTAATACCTCAACGTGACAAAAATGAACCCTAGTAGCAAAGAATTCTGGCCCAGATTTGGCATAAAGCTGGCACAGCAGGCATTCATCCGGCACTGGCATACAGCATGTGGGCCAAACATGGCCCGGGTTTGGCAGAGGTGGCACCGTCTTTAAGGCGGCACACAAGATTTGGGCCAGATGAAAAACGTAGTATTTGGCCCAGATTTAAAAATGTGATAAGTGGGCCATGTGAGTTTGGCCAGTCTTGACCCACATTTAAAATACACTAAAATAATTTTTGAGTAAAGAAAAAAAATTCTACCAATCAGGTCACTTTGAGAAAAAGCGTGCCCATAGTGTGCCTAAAGCGCATCACTCCATGGGTTTATCAATTTCATTGCAATCGTGACACACCAACCTATCTGGCCCAGTTCAGGCCCAGTTATGAGTTATTAACTTGGCTGAGACTTGGCCCAGATATGGTCCGTGTTTGACCCTTGTCTGGAAGCCAGATTTGGTCCAGTCATGTACCGTAATTCACTGCGGCATGTGGGCCAAGCAAAACCTGATTGTTTGGGCCAGAGCTGGGCCAAAGAAATTTTGCTATGTGGGAAGTACTGCAGTCAAATAAAGGAGCATGTGTAGAGATTATTTCTGAGAAGACCACATTAAGGCAAATACAACAATCATCATGATATTATTTGTATGAAATTTTTGTCAAAGAAAAAGCCTAATAATAACCATCACACAACAGATCTGTACAACAACAGAAATGAAACACTATGCTATACTGTGCTGATGCTGTTTCATTAAATTAGCTAATTATACCAAGATTTCTAACAAGCAGCTTAAGTTCTATCATATTCTTTTCATCACCAATTGTTATTTAATAAAATTATTACAGCAAAAAAGTAAACAAATATAAAACTACACTCAAAAAAAATGACTGCTCAAACTACTTGTTTACAATGAGCCCAAACAACACAATTCTTGTGTTTTTGGGGGACAACTTAACTGTTTTATGTTCAATCTACTTACATTTGTGAAGACTACACTGCAAAAAATGCTTTTCTTGCTTAGATTTTTTGTCTTGTTTCTAGTCTAAATATCTAAAATTTCTTATGTCAAGAAGCATTTTCTAAACAAGCAAAACATATTGCCTTGTTTTGAGAAATAATATGCCAATATTAAGTGAGTTTTTACTTAAAACAAGCAAAATAATCTGCCAATGAGGTAAGCAAAATAATCTTGTTTTTTCTTTTGACGTAAGATTATTTTGCTTACCCCATTGGCAGATTATTTTGCTTGTTTTAAGGAAAAACTCACCTAATATTGGCATATTATTTCTCAAAACAAGACAATATGTTGTGCTTGTGTAGAAAACTCTTCTTGATTTAGGAATTATTAGATATTTAGACTAGAAACAAGACAAAAAATCTAAGTAAGAAAAGCATTTTTTGCAGTGTAATACATTAACTTAATTTCTTTATGTTGTCTTGACACAAATCCACTGTGTGGAACCCAGCATTTTTTACAGTGTTTGCATTTCGCCTTTATTACCGCACAATAAGGGAAAGTATGTTTAATTGTGTCTAAATGCTCAACCACCCAGTCATCCGGCTCTTTCTACATCTTATTGTCAGCATCAGCTCCACCTTTCTACAGAAACAGTGTGTTTGTGGGAAACGCAGCGGATCTTCTTACAATCAGACTCATTACGGGCTTCAAAAGGGGTCCAGTGTGGCCAACGCAAACACATTCGCCCCCTGCTGAGGAGCTTCTCGTAAAACATTACCCCCCATCTGCACCTCATACCGAACACATATGTCAGCGATTCAGCGTCATTTACAGGACCAAACGCTATGAAGAAGTGAACAAAGCAGCCTTACGAGACCGTGGATCTGCTCCAAACCCCACTGAGACTGCATACGTCTGCAGCTTTTTGGGAATAAAAAAGCCAAAAGGAATCATGCTGTTGTTCAGTGCAACTTTAGGCAAACCCAGGTTCTATCCTTCTTTTTAAAGACCCCAAAATGCACGTTGATACTTGGTTGTGTTGAAAAGTGACCAAAATCCAATGTCTAGCCAACATCTTAAATCAAAACATCATTTTTACGTCAAATACTGACATTTATTCGTCAAGTATGGCAACCAAAATCCAACATCTGATAGACGTCATATTGGTAACGCCCACACAACGTCGAGACGTGACATAATTAGTTAATATTTGGTTGTTTTTAGGTTGCGTTAGAAAATAAACAAAATGCAATGTCTGTTTGACCTTGGACATTGATGTCATGTTCATGTTCAATGATGTTGGGGTACAACCAGGGCTGGCACGTCCATAGAGGCAACCTAGGCGGCTGCCTAGGGTGGCAGAATAGAGAGGGCGGCGTCCCCGACACTACCCTCACCACCCGCGCCCTCAGTTATATCCGCTTTTAGGGCGACAAAATAGAGAGGGCGGCGTCCCCAACACTACCACCTGCGCCCTCAGTTATATCCCCGCCTTCACATTAGGGTTGAGGGCTGCGTTACCGTCCTTTGCCTTAAGCGGCAGTTTAGCTTGCTCCGGCCCTGGTTACAACGTCTAACTGAAGTCATGTTGACATCCTGTGCCTGCTGGGAAGGGACTAACCCAAAGGAAAATGAATGAATGACTGATTCTGCTTGATCGCACAATGTGTTTGACAGAACGTTTCAGGAACGTTAAACTAATCTTCAAAGGATGTTCTAATAACATTAAGAAAACTGGACATTTGGGATTTTTACAAACGAACACTCATAAAATGCTGAGTAGTGACAACATTACAGGAACATCTTAATAACTTCTTTATTCTATAATGTCAAGAATACCAGATATTTTTTTTTTATTTCCACAGCCAAAAACAGACTTAAAAGTTCTTAGAAAAAAAAGTAAGCTGGGTTAAGACAGTTGAAACCAGAAGAAGTTTACATACACTGTATAAAAAGGCACATAACCATTTAAAAAAAAAAGTCAGATGTTAATGTGACTAAACTTTTTTTTCTTTCAGGTAAGTTAGAATGATCACATGTGTTTCTCTTAAGCTTAATAGCAGAATAATAAGAGAGAGATTTTTTGAAAAATTTTTATATCTTTTCTTAAAAGTCCAGTTTACATACAAAAAGATTATTCTGCCTCTGAAAAAGTTTGGAAGTTTCTGATTGGCTAATTGACAACATTTGAGTTAATTGAAGGCACAACTGTAGAATATATTTAAGGAAAACCTCGAACACACTCATCAACAATCAACAAGCCAGAATCAACAAAAAAGCCAGATTACAATGTGCGGAATTACACTGGGAAAAGACACATTTTTTGTAGACATGTCCTGTGCTCTGATGGAGCTAAGATTGAACTGTTTGGCCATAATGACCAGTGTTAAATTTAGAGGACAAAGGGGAACCCTTACAAGCCTAGGAACCCCATCCCAACTGTGAAGTATGGGGGCAGCAGCATCATGTTGTAGGGCTGTTTTGCTGCAGGGGGGACTGGTCCACTTCACAGCATAGATAGCATCATGAAGAAAGAACATTATGTAGAAATACTGAAGCAACATCTCGAGACATCAGCCAGGAAATTAAAACTTGGCCACAAATGGGTCTTCCAATCAGACCAAGACCCGAAGCATACTGCCACATAAGTTCAAATGTGCTTTAAGGACAACAGAGTGAATGTTTTGGAGTGGCCATCACAAAGCCCTGAGCTTAACCCTATAGAAAATTTGTGGGCAGAGTTAAAGCAGCTTGTGCGAGCGAGACAGCCAGTCTCTGACTCAGTTACACAAATTCTGTCAGGAGGAGTGGGACATATTGTGAGAAGCTTGTGGAAGGATACCCAAAACATTTGAACAAAGTTATACAGTTTAAAAGCAAAGCTAAAAAATACCAAGGAAATGTGTGTAAACGTTTGAATGTCTAGAAATTGAAAAAAAAAATCTAAAATTATTCAAAAAAAAAAAATGATTCTGGCATTTAGCAAATGTAAATCATTTAGGTAATCCTAACGGACCTAAAATAGTGAAGTTTTAGTATGATTACCATCAGACATTTTTAATAAAATGGTCATGTTCGTATTCTTAGAGTGTATGTTCACTTCTGGTTTCAACTGTAGTCCAAGTCACTTCTCTCTTAAATTTTCATTACAGCTCATTCTCATGCTTTCATGTACTCAAGTGCATTAAGGTCACTCTTAAACATTACATTTTAAACTTAAATGCTTTAAGGCATTCAGTTTCCTCAAATGGTTTGTGTTCCTTTAGCTTATTAGGGTTTTAAAGTGTATAATCTACTCCAACAAAAATAAACATGACAGAAAATTCACACACAGTGTGTCTGCACAGTTCCCTACAATGTAGAAGCAGTAATGTGGTATGTAATATGATAGAAATGGTAGTATGGTAGTATGTTATGACAGGGTATATGCAGGAATCCTAAAGGCAATTTTAGTACTCTTTTAAGATTTAATAACATAATATGTTAAGACCTCATCACCACTTCAAGTTCTAATCAGTATCAAACCTTTAACTTAATAAACAGTTGTAGTTAAATAAATCAATGGAAAAACTCGGAAGAAACAAAGCTTGAAAGAATAAATTGCGTGGTTGTTTTCAATGACAGGTTTCAGCCACTGTTTAAACTCGTCTTTCGCCTGCGCAAACTTACGATTTCCCATTTTGCCGTCTGTTTCGCTCTATGGTTTGTCCCAAATTATGTGACATCATCTAGATGAAGGAGCTTAGCCGGATGCACCCGGCCCGAACCAATCTCGTGGATCGAGGAAAATAAATCTATTTATGCTTTTTTTGGAGTCTAACACTTTGGACAATGCTTGAACAAAATTTAAGACCTCGTAAAAACGTCATTAAGAATTTTAAATACCTTTAACTTTCTCATAATTGATTTATCAACTTTAATTACTTTTTAAGACCCTACGGACACCCTGTACGATGTTGTACACAAGTCCAGGAGAGCAGTTTACTCTAGCACAAGGGTGAAAAGTAGGACGTAGTTAATTCTCACCTGTCCATCCACCAACGCCAGCCCGAGACCATGAGGGCCTTTCTTTAGCTCCACAGTGAAGACTTCATCTCTGTCATCCTCATCCTCGTCTTTTCTTTGGGCTGTGTTTTCTGAGAGGCCATTCTCTACTGAAACGATAATAATTAAACACAGTATCAGCATTATGCTACTGTGAAGAGAGCAGAGAGAACCTTATAGCAGATCTAGAGCGGTGGTGCTGTGGAAAGAGGAGGCTAGTGATACATTGTTAACATTTACATTTACATTTACATTGTCATTTAGCAGACGCTTTTATCCAAAGCGACTTACAAATGAGGACAAGGAAGCAATTTACACAACTATAAGAGCAACAATGAATAAGTGCTATAGGCAAGTTTCAGGTCTGTAAAGTCTAAGAAGGAAAGTATTAGTAGTATTAGTATTTTATTAAAATTTTTTTTGGGTACAGTTAGTGTGATATTCAGAGAGGCAATTGCAGGTTAGGAAGTGAAGTGGAGACTAAATAGTTTAGTTTTTAGTCGTTTCTTGAAAGTAGCGAGTGACTCTGCTGTTCTGATGCAGTTAGGGAGTTCATTCCACCAACTGGGCAGATTGAGTGTGAGCGTTCGCGAAAGTGATTTCTTCCCTCTTTGGGATGGAACCACGAGGCGACGTTCATTCACAGAACGCAAGTTTCTGGAGGGCACATAGATCTGCAGAAGTGAGAGCAGATAAGAAGGAGCAAGGCCTGAAGTCACTTTGTAGGCAAACATCAGAGCTTTGAATATGATGCAAGCAGCAACTGGCAGCCAGTGCAAACGAATGAGCAGCGGAGTGACATGTGCTCGTTTAGGTTCATTGAAGACCACTCGTGCTGCTGCGTTCTGGGGGCTTGATAGAGTTAGCTGGAAGCCCCGGTAGTAGAGAGTTGCAGTAGTCCAGTTTAGAGAGAACAAGAGCTTGAACAAGGAGTTGAGCTGCATGTTCAGATAAGAAGGGTCGGATCTTTCTGATGTTATAGAGTGCGAATCTGCACGATCGAGCAGTTCTAGAAATAAGAACTGCTTAAGAAAAAAGATCGGCTGGACTGTCATGACCCAGTTGACCTTTTTTTGACTAAACTAGTTTAAAACTGGGACAGGCTGGATAAACTGCTTAGACTAGTCTTACAAAGTTAGTTGCCCAAATATTCTCCTTTAAGATTGGCCATGACTTATATCACTAAAAGTCAGTAATGTAAAGGTTGACCACTCCAATTTAAATCCAGAAAGCAAGACTGATGAATAACCAATTTGGTGGTTTCTAATTGGTCAAGCTGGTTTTGTCAACAATGTCTGGTGTTAAGATTAAATGTGCAAAATGTAAACAGAAACTTTTAGCTAGAAAGAATGCTGTTTTTCAACTGTGTCTGACTGTGTCTGATTCTTCTGCAGTGTGACTGGCTCTCAGAGTGATGCATACTGACTAAAAATGTCCAAAACTTATCATCGTTATTGAAATAAATTGCAATTTCAGAATTTCCTCTGGCCTTTTTTTTTATACAGATCTACCAACTACCTGTTTCCATAGATATATACACTAGATATCGCATAGGGACCCTGAGCATGCGTCTATAGCGCCGCCACATTGGTACAGTGCTCCCAGGACAAATGTCATTCAACCGCACTAGTCAAGACAGTGTTATTACGTGAAGATGCGGGACTCTTGCCTGCTCTTCCTTTCAAGTGATTTTGTGATATTGACATTAAAAAAAATTTTGAGAGCTAAAGTGGCAGTGTGCCGATTTACTTTGAATCTTTTGCTACTAATGTTTGTTTTTTGATCCTGCACCTGCCTTCAAGATTTTCTAGATGTGCGCACATTTCTGCTTTTTGAAAGGGTCACTTATATCCATTATACCATCAGTAAAACAACAGATTTTAATGTTGGCTTAAAAATTTTGCAGAATACTGTATATTTGTGTACTTTTGTTTGCGTGATTTGATATGAAATTGTTTATCGGCAGGACCTAGTTACTATGTTTATGGCCTTGGTTTGTTGTGCTCCCGTTTTGTTTAAATCAAGATCATCATTGTTTAGTAATCCATTTATTTATTTTAATTAGATTATTGTCATTGAGAATCCGAGAAATTATATCTTGACCTATGATTTCCTGAAGATTTTCACTCTTTTGCCTGGTCATAAATGTCAGAATATTGTCCATACTGCAGATAACAGAAGCATGAACACTGATCTTCAGCTCTGGGCTGTTAGAAGCACAAAGGTCTTTCCTCCAGCGTTCGGCCACCCGGCCCGACTCCTGAACAAAGCCTGCCCCCGATTAAGATTCCACCCAGCAAACCAGCTGTAAATTCCCATGATGCTTTATCCACGGCTCTTTTTATTCCTGACATCACCACCTCTCTGTAATTCTTGAACCAGATTATAGGATTTGTGCCACCAGCAGAAAAAAAAAGCAGGATGAATTAGTGACCCAAACCGGTGTGGTCTATGAAGAGAAAATCCACACGGCTCTTTAGAAAGAGATGGCGGGAAAACAGTGGGAACACAATCACTCTTCTGTGCTTTAACTATAGGTCAATATTCCAGTTTTATTTGAGCTATTTAGTTCAATAGGACTTATTAAGTCATATTGCACTTTATTGTACAACATTATTATTGTACAACAGTTTCCACTCTATTATCTAAATGGACTGTGTTTAGAGTTGGCAACCGGATTGTTGGCATAAATAGTCATGAACTGAGTTGAGAATGTTCACTTTTGCATTAAAACAACACTGGGTTTTCTTGTGAATGTGCAATGGAGATATATGCAGAGTAATATAATTTGGATTTCAGGCACAAAATAATCACGATTCCACCACAACAATGCCTTTATGAGGTTTTTAGTGAAATACTAGACTTTCCATGGAGTGACAGAAATCATTCCTATTATATTCAAAATACTTTATATTGAGCAAAAGTGTTACGGGTTTGGAAGGGTTAAATTAACATAAAATTAAATTGAGCTATCCCTTTAAGTGTGTGATTTATACTTACATGATTTGGTGACCAATTATTTAAATAGCAAAAATGCAATTATTTATTAAAAATTGGTGTCATTTATTATAATGCCATTGTTACATTCAGGAATAAAGGTACAACATCTACTGGGGCATTACTAGGCCCACACGGAATCTGCGCGTGCAGAATTCTGCAGATTTGTGCAGATTTTTAGCCCATCATTAATTCTGTTTATTTACTTGAGTAAATGTTTGTAAATCTGTATTTATTCAGTTTTTATTCAGTAATTTATTACTTTTTATTTCATATATTAAGGTTTTAGTTATGATACTCTGCTGGATACTCCAAAAATAATTCCACAGAAATTTGCAGATTTTTACCAAAATTCTTAGCAGAAATAGCAAAAAGCGTCCGCAGATTCCGTCTGGCCCTGGGTATTACTTTTTCAAAAGATACATTTTTGTTCCTAACAGGTCCTTAAAAGTTAGATATTAATACCTAAACAGTACAAATGTGCACCTCATAGTACCTTAAGGGTACAAAAGTAAACCTTAAAGCTACAACAGTGTTCCCTGAAGATACTAGTGTTCACCTGTACTGTATAAAAGTTTAGCTTTTGAAATGGTACAGATTTTGCACCTTTATTTCTGAGTGTGGAATTGAATGCAAAAATTAACTCAAGGCTATGACTCTCAGTCAAAATAAATTATAAAAATAAAATCAAATTAAATTAAAGTTATCCAAAAAAAAAACCAAAAAACATTGTGGATTACTATGCTTTTCCGAATGGTGTTAGACAAAGTCATTTTGTGTGGCATGTGAATATAATGTTGTGTTTATTCACTGCTGCAGTATTTTCAGTATCTGTCCTATAGTATCTAGCACACATTGCTTTATGTGATTGTTGTATTTGCATGCTGCTTTCAACATTTCTCAGGGACAGTTCGCCCATAAAATAATAATAATAAGTTTTGCCATCATTTACACATCCTTTACTAATTTCAAACCTGTTTCTTTCTTCTGTTGAACACAAAAGAAGATATTTAGAAAACTGTTGTAACCTCGAACCATTGACTTCAATAGTATTTTATTCTCCCATTAATATGGAAGTCCAGGCGGCACCGGTGGCTTGTGGTTAGCACTGTCGCCTCACAGCAAGAAGGTTGCTGGAGTTTGCATGTTCTCCCCGTGTTAGCATGGGTTACCTCCGGGTGCTCCAGTTTCCCCCTCAAGTCCAAAGACATACGCTATAGGTGAATTAGATGAGCTAAACTGACTGTAGTGTTTGAGTGTGTGTGTGTGTGTGTGTGTGTGTGTGTGTGTGTGTGTGTGTGTGTGTGTGTGTGTGTGTGTGTGTGTGAGAATGCGAGAGTGTATGGGTGTTTCCTAGCACTGGGTTGCAGCTAGAAAGGTAAAACCTATGCTGGAATAGTTGGCGGTTCATTCCGCTGTGGAATGAATGCTAATATGGAAGTCAATGATTACAGGAGTTCAGCTTTCTTCATTATATCTTCATTTGTGTTCAACAGAAACTCAGAAAGAGTGAGTAAATAGTGAGTGCATTTTCATTTTAGTGTGAACTATTACTTAATGTTTGTGAAAGTGTTTTGGTCAGTGGATTTTAATCATGTGTAAACGTATGACAATTAATAAAAATGCCAAAAGAGTGACTAACATTTTCCTACAAAAAATAGTTGTCCTTCAGAAACTCTGCGATTTAAAGAGTCGTACAATTCTGATGACTTAATTCCAGTTACAATGCTTTAGGAAATGCCAGAGCTCAGGAATGTCCTTTCTGAATAATACCCAAATCCCAAATTTGGATATGAAGATTCACTCTTGAACACGTGTTCGTCAGTGACCCCACCTGACCATCGCTCCCTTTATAAACACATTACACATTGGGAGAGCATTGTGGAAAGCGGAGGAGGTCTGTTTCCTTGTTTCCAGATTCTTCAACCACTGAAGCCAGAGCGCACACAAACCCAAGATCAATACCAGCACCCCCCTGTAGACCTCCAAAAACAATACACCCCTGCCTTTGAAATCAAGAGATATTTCCCACACACAAACTGAAGACCTAAAGCACCGGTCCTTAATTGTGTTTAGAGCTTTGAAAAGTCAAGCACAAGCACCAGTATCTGAATAAAATTGATAGGTGTCCTAAAGAAAATCTAGACATACTCATAGTCCGAGAGTTCAGGACATGGAAATGAGAATACCGTGAGCCTCAAACCCTTTAGTAAATATATACAGGGGGGCTGACTTCAACTGTAGCCTTAAAATAGAGCCAAACACAGGACCGTCCCAGAATAAACCGGACGTCTGGTCACCGGATATGTGTGTGGTCAAATGTGGTTACCTCTGTGGTGCTGGCGTATGCTCTGCTGTGCCCCGTCCTGCAGACTGGCCTCCAGCTCGGCCTGGTCCAGGTTCTGTGGGGTGTTAGGGGGCGTCAGCAGGCAGGATGGGTCCAGGGCCAGACTCTTGTGGAAGACCAGGTCTGCGTTCCCAGACAAGCAGTTCTGGAGCTCCAGGGACTTGAGTTTCTGGGTCAGGACGGCCTCACAGGAGCTCAGGTTATTGTGAGACGCCCTAAACTGAGGAGGTGTTCTTGAGACGTGATGCTGATGGTTTGATTTGTGATTCTGGATGGTGACTGATTTAGATGTCGACTCTTCAGTCAGGTTACTGGACGAGTCCTAAAGATAAATGACAAAATTAAAAGTTAAATCTATTTGTCCAGCACTTCACAATACAATAAACACACTTAAAGATGTACAGTTGATGTCGGAATTATTAGCCCCCTGTTTATTTTACCCTAATTTCTGTTTAGCGGAGAGAATATTTATTCAACACATTTATAATAACTCATTTCTAATAACTGATTTATTTGATCTTTGTCATGATGACAGCACATAACATTTGACAAAATATTTTTCAAGATACTAGTATTCAGCTTAAAGTGACATGTAAAGGCTTAACTAGGTTAATTAGGTTAACTAGGCAGGTTAGGGTAATTAGGAAAGTCATTGTATAATGAGGGGTGAGGCAGTGGCGCAGTAGGTAGTGCTGTCGCCTCATAGTAAGAAGGTTGCTGGGTCGCTGGTTCGAACCTCGGCGCAGTTGGCGTTTCTATGTGGAGTTCGCATGTTCTCCCTGCCTTCGTGTGGGTTTCCTCAGGGTGCTCCGGTTTCCCCCACAGTCCAAAGATATGTGGTACAAGGTGAATTTGGTAGGCTAAATTGTCCGTAGTGTGTGAATGTGTGCGTGTGTGTGGATGTTTCCCAGAGATGGGTTGCAGCTGGAAGGGTATCCGCTGTGTAAAAACTTGCTGGATAAGTTGGCGGTTCATTCTGTGGCGACCCCGGATTAATAAAGGGAGTAAGCCGAAGAGAAAATGAATGAATGAATGAATTGTATAATGATTGTATAATGATATAAGTTTGTTCTGTAGACCAGTGGTTCTCAAAGTGGGGGTTGGGAAAATGACAAGGGGTCGCTTGGTGATTTTCAAAATTTAAATAAATTTTATTCAACTATTTGAATTGTCATATTTTATTCATAGCCCACAGAAGATTAATAGTTGTGTTAAAGAAACAACAACATACAAAAAAAAATCAGCCATCAGCTTTTAATTTTTATATTAAAATGTAATTAAATTAATAAATAATAAAAAAAAAAACATTATATGTTGCATTTATGTGTTGTCAGTATGCTCCTGTTAATATGGGCCTATAGTTGTGTCTGCAACGTTTATATATATTTACATTATAACCACTTTGAAAAATGGGGGTCGCGAGTCACTGACATTGTTATTTTGGGGGTCGCGGGCTGAAAAGTTTGGGAACCCCTGCTGTAGACAATTGAAAAAAATGTAAAACGGCTTTTATTCTGACCAAAATAAAACAAATAAGACTTTCTCCACAAGAAAAAATATTATTAGAAATATTGTAGAAAATTCCTTGCTCTGTTGAACAACATTTGGAAAATATTCACAGATGGGCTAATATCTTTGACTGTGTATATACATACATATATATATATATATATATATATATATATATATATATATATATATATATATATATATATATATATATATATATATATATATGTTTTGTTTTGAGTTGGTGGGGCCCTCCCTCAGAATATTTTGTAGCGTTTCTTTCATTTGAGATAGAAGTGGAAATGGTTTTATATTTACTGTAGAAATTGTACAAAATATCTTCATGGGAGAGGATTTTAATAATCTATTATTTCTGGCTAATGTCAAAAATATACACGACTAACATAAAACTAGCTTTGTGCTCCAGGGTAAAAAAATATTAATAGATAGAAAGAAGAGTCAGGGTGTACACACACAAGACCATGGGTCTCAAACACAATTCCTGGAGGGCCGCAGCTCTGCACATGTATTGCTTCAACCCTATCAAACTCAGCTGATCCAAATAATCGAGGTGTTCAAAAGAGTCATGAACACCTTCATTAGTTGGATCAGCTGTGTTTGATCAGGGTCGGAGTAAAACTGTACAGAGCTGTGGCCCTCCAGGAATTGTGTTTGAGACCCATGCACTAGGCAATCCAAACCAGGCCCATTTGACCACCATTTCCTGGTTTGTTTGACAAGTGTGAGTCAGTGTTGGCAACTTAGCAACTTTGTCACTATATTTAGTGACTTTTCAGACCCCCTTAGCAACAAATTTCTAAATCCCGACTAGCGACAAATCCAGCAGTCTCTCCCACCTGCAGCCTGAGAGCAGATCAGCCCTCTGCGCACTGACAGCACATGATTTAGCACAGTGAGTGTGAGGTATTTCCCTTGTACGGTGAAACTGATACACCTCTCCTCTGTTTTAAATTTATCAATGTAATTTGATCGTTTATTCTTGTCTTGTTTACAATCACAGAGATTTTAGTGACAGTTTCTGAACTTTTCACATCTGAGAGATTACTGCAAATCTGATAGAC
The DNA here is from genome assembly GCF_052040795.2 of Danio rerio. Lineage (NCBI taxonomy): Eukaryota > Metazoa > Chordata > Actinopteri > Cypriniformes > Danionidae > Danio > Danio rerio. The sequence continues at coordinate 63,719,927 of NC_141023.1, forward strand.
TGTATTCAAACAGCAATAAATATAGTTAAATTGACATGCATACATAAAGTGTAGTGCAAATATAAATACCCCTTTGTTAACCATAGGCTGTTAAATAGAAACAGCTGGACGTGTTGATGATGAAGTAATATGTAAATTAACGTATGAGATAATCTAGCGACATTTAGAGACTTTTCGGGCAGAGCTTAGTGTCTTTTCATTGGAAATAGGGCCCAGGCGTGGTTCAGTTGGCCGTCCCTGGCCTAGTTGGGGGAGATGGTACAATTGGGCTTTGGCATGGTACGCTTGTAGTGTGAGTGCAAAGTGTGCCTGAGCACGAAACTGAAGATGTGATGTCAATTTTAAGGGATTGTTTCCTGTGGATTTATTAATCATTCGTATTTATCAGTGAAAATGGACTGTCGTAGTTTATTAAAGATGCAAACCCCTCACTGCACGACAGCTGCACCTTCAGCAAACCTCCTAATACCTGCAGCACGAGGACTTTCATGAAAGTTTAGGAGCATCAAAAGTTGTGGATCTGTCCAGCAAAATATTAGTGTGTGTTTCACTGCATAACAAACCACTTAAAATAATACAAAACAATAGAACTAAAGCAATCTCTATTGTACAGAGCGAGAGTGCTTCCCTTCCTGGTAAACAGTACAGCGAGCTCAGGTTTGGAAGGTAAAATACAGTGTGAGTGCAGAGCGAGGGGGAGATGAGAGGGGGACAATTGCATGTGAGCACACTTCAAGACAACTGTGCCTAGTGTGGGTACCCCCTTAGTTTTGTTCTACTGAGACATATAAATACTCATATGCTGTTCAATTATATAGTACTTGATTGGCAGAAAGTAGGAAAATGTAGAAAGTCTAGTGGTTTTCTGACTATGAAATCCTTCAGCTGACCACTGCAATAAATGGTTGTAAAGTTCAGTGTTGTGTGTACCGGTGCGGGCTGATGGTCAGGCTGTGTCTGGCAGTCCGACAGGGTCTGGATAAACTCCTGCAGACGCTGGAGAGGAGTGAACAGCCCTGGCTCTGCGATGGGTTTTCCCAGCTCCAGATGAAAGATGTTGCTGGGCAGGATGAGAGGAGGATGGTTGTCGAAACTTTCCAGGATATTAGCTAACATGAAAACAAAATAATAAATAAAGAGAAGAAAAATATTTGTCAGGGATACAGGCACAGAAACAGAGAAACCCAAAGACATTCATAATGCCATTTAGATTTTTTTAATACAGGCCTCACTCTGTAAGTGAATCATCCAAAGCAATATATATATATATATATATATATATATATATATATATATATATATATATATATATATATATATATATATACATGCATGCATACATACATACATACATACATACATACATACATACATACATATATATATATATATATATATATATATATATATATATATATATATATATATATATATATATATATATATATATACAGTTGAAGTCAGAATTATCATTATTGTATAATGATGGTTTGCTCTGTAGACTATCCAAATAAAAATTAGCTTAAAGGGGCTAATATTTTAGACCTTAAAATGGTGTTTAAAAAAAAAAATTAAAACTGCTTTTATTCAAGCCAAAATAAAACAAATAAGACTTTCTCAAGAAGAAAAAATATTGTCAGACATACTGTGAAAAAATTAACTGCTCTATTAAACATCATTTGGTAAATATTTAAAAAAGAAAAAAATAATTGAAAGGGTGGCTAATAATTCTGACTTCAACTGTACATCCCACACACACACACTCCAGGGCTGAGTCTTGTTTCCCTAGTGAACATCACGTAAGTGTTTTCCTGTTTAGTCTAGTCGTTGTTTTGACCTTTGTTTGTTTCATTGTTTATGTTTGTTTTGCCATCTGCCTTGACCTCTTCACCTGTGACTATGATTATGCTCTAGTACAGTGGTTCTCAAAGTGGGGGTCGAGACCCCCCAAGGGGTCACGAGACAATGAAGGGGGGTCACCTGGTGATTTCCAAAAATCTATTTATTTATATTAAACCATAAGAATTACCATATTTTATCAATAAACTACTGAAGAGAAAAATTGTTGTTTATAGTTAATATATACTATATAGTTACTACAGTAGCTTATAGTTACTAGTTCTATTGGATTGCGACCCCTAGTGTAATTACATAATTTTAAAGACACACCAATGGCGTCAGATGCAGCAGATTGATTTTATAACATCAGGTTAAACTTTCTGGCACATTTACAGCTCTGATTTACATTAAAAAAAGAATAAACTAAGAATAAACTTGGGTCTATTGGTGTGTGTGCGCTATTGTATGCAAGGTTTCTGTATATATAATCACCTCAGAGGATATTGGGGGTCGCGAGTCACTAGCATTGTTATTTTGGGGGTCGCAAGCTAAAAAGTTTGGGAACCCCTGCTCTAGTACATACCTTGCCTGCCTGATTACACTCAAATAAATTTAGTCCCGACCCCTGTTGTCAACCCATCCTTACAGTCAGATGCTTGTGTTTTATATATATTTGAGCTCACAGGTATGAAGCGCCGCCGCTGCGTCCTCTGGAGACGGAGTCCAGCATGGAGGACATGTGCGAGATGTGTTGTACTCTCTCAGCATGTGATGAAGCTGCGCAGGGTTCAGATGAACAAACTCAGCTCTCAGCGTGGACCACGAGGCCTGTAAACACAAACAGATGAAGAGAAACATGAATCAAAAGCTATCAACTTAAGAAAGGGTTCAAACTAGAACTGGTTATCAGCTTGAATCATTTCGTGTTATTGTTAATATTCTCATGTAGTCAAAACAGCAGAAAGACAGCAGAAGATTTAGGCCCCAACATAGCTTTAATTCACCAAGAAGCAAGTTTTTTTGTTCAAAGTCATGTTTATGTGTGTAACAAAAACGTACAGGCAATATTAAAGTCTTTTAAGAACCAATAAATCAATAATTTAAATGGACAGTGTGTAACTTTCACCACTAGAGGGCCTGTATTAGCAACAAACAAATGTGGAGTGTGGAATCATGGGAGTTGTGGTCTTCAATACATCCTACGTGACTCCTGCAGAAATCATGTTGATGGATAAGCTAAAGTGTTCAGCACTACTATCATGGTAATGTTGCTAACTTATAACTCAGTGTTTCTCAACCATGTTCCTGGAGGACCATCAGCTCTGCACATTTCCCATGTCTCTCTAAACCAGGGGTGTCCAATATCGGTCCTGGAGGGCCCAGTGTCCTGCATATTTTAGTTCCAACCCCAATTAAACACACCTGAACCAGCTAATCAAGCTCTTTCTGGTATACTAGAAACTTCCAGTGAGGTGTGTTGAAGAAAGTTGAAGGTAAACTATGCAGGACTTATACTCGACATCCCTGGTCTAAGTGAACACATCTGATTCAGATCATCAGCTCATAAGCAGAGACTAAAAGACCTGAAATAGATATGACAGACATAAGAGGCATCCAAAACATGCAGTGCTGGTGGTCCACCAAGTATGTGGTTGAGAAACACTGATACAATTGATCATGTGCATTAAAATCTTGGTTTTGCAGCACCAAATTGGTTACAGAACTATGAAAAAACAAAGCTCAGCATGTTTCAGCAACATACAGTCTTACAATAATGATTTCATAATGATAATTCATTCATTCATTCATTTTCTTTTCAGCTTAGTCCGTTTATTAATCCGGGATCTCCACAGTGGAATGAACCGCCATAATGATAATAGCATATAAAATATAAAAGAGAGCCTATTCAAAGAAAACAACAACAGATCTAAAACAGAGCCTTGAAAAGTGATTGTATGCAATTGTGTTTAAATAAACTGTGCCCGTCCACAAATGGTCACAATATATGGCATACTATGCTCTATATTTAAAAAAAAAAAAAAACACAGTCCAAGCAATACTACTAGACAATTGTCGCCCTGGACAAATTGTGTTTCAGTTGATTTTCATGTGATAAGTAGAATAATTGGGTGGCCACTGCATTTCCAGTTATTTGACATTCATTCATTCATTCATTTTCTGTTCGGCTTAGTCCCTCCACCAATCTAGGGTTGCCACAGTGGAATGAACCACCAACTTATTCAGCATAAGTTTTACGCAGCGGATACTCTTCCAGCTGCAACCCATACACTATGAACAATTTAGCTTATACAATTCACCAACAGCGCATGTCTTTGGACTGAGGGAAAAATCTGGAGCACCTGGAAGAAACTCAACGCGAACACGGGGAGAACATGCAAACTCCACACATAAACACTGATCCAGCCGAGGGTCAAACCAGCGACATTTTTGCTTTGAGGCAATCGTGCTACTCACTGTGCCACCATGACCCCCCCGGTTATTTGACATATAGGTTGATTTCACAAGGTTACAAATGATTTGCTCTGACAAGCAAACTCTATTCTCGGCAAACAAAACATCTTTAAAACACCGCAAAGGAAATACAGCCGAAACGCCAGACAAAGGGGAGAGTAAATAACACAGTAGAGCTTCCTCCTGTGTCATTTTGCTTTTAGAACAAAACAACATCCAGCTCTAGTGTGTAATTAAAGCAGTCCCATCACAACATTATTTAAGGGAGAAAAAAAAAAGCATTGTGAAAGGTCAGTAGCACAAGGGATTCGAGTAGAAAATGTTTCGCATAAGCAGAAATCGAAACAATTTTCTGAATTAGATGGTGGTTTTGATTTGATTTGAAGAAAGATTTCACGTGCCTTACACATAAATTGTTTACAATTGGGCAGCCCAAGGATAATTATGTGAAGTTTCATAAACTAATTTCGAGAGGAGCACGAGATATGATTGAGCACTGCTTACCACTCATCCGTAATCAGTAACAATCCAATCAGAGTGATCCTAGCTTTCTATAAATGGATCATTTTCTCCCTACTGCTCTATCTTCGTTTTGGAAGAATCCCCCCTTCCACCCCATCTCCTCCTTTTCCCCCTTTTTTTCTGAAGGGGGAGCTATCAAGACCTACCTGATCTCGGATCCCCTGATATGCTAATTGACCAGGCGGGAGCCCTGGGCTCAAATATCTCAGGGTTCTCTCCCGGGACAGCATGCCAAACCTGCTTTAAATGCCAAGCATATCTAAGTGGGAATTTGACATATTTCAGGCTGCACGGTATTGGAAAAATCTGATATTGAGATATTTAATTTTTTTGCGATAAATATTGTTATATTAATACACTTTAACATAATGCTTTGAATAGCTGTTTTATTAGTTTTCTAACAAGTTAAAGTGTTCAAGTACATAAATTGAATAATAACTAATCTAATGCTGTGTTCACACCAGACGTGGAAGGAGCGTCAAGCGCGAGTGATTTACATGTTAAGTCAATGCAGACGCGCGAATAGACATCCTGCGGCAGGATACGCGCGAACGACACAACGAGAATGATGTGTATTACACGAATTACGCTAATGTCGCTGAGCTTTTTGCACGAATCGCTCGAGTTCGAAAATCTGGTAAACTAAAATACTCTTGTTTTTGCTTTGAAATGTGCGTATTTAGATTAGAAACAAGACAAAAATGTAAGTAAGAAAAACTTTTTTTTTTTGTATAAATTGTATAAATTCTGTATAAATAATTAAATACAATTAATCTATTTTACACCTTTAATCGTAAATGTTCTTAAACTCTCGTAAAACTCTCAGTCACAGGCCTTAAAAACACATGCATATCATAAAGATTCTCTGTATTATGGTTGTACCAAAGACTCTAGAATACACAAGACATGTCACTCGTATGCTTTAACTGACAGTATGGCAAATTAAACCCCGCCTTTTAGTACAGGAGCCAATCAGTGATTGCTATCGAATGACAATTCTCCGGGGGAGTAGTTTGGACCAGACACGAGTTTCTGCAGGTTTTGTGTGATTCAAACATTTAGAATTGAACCTAAAGAGACAGGTGTTGATTACCTTTATTGGCTATTCGTAATATGGAATTTAATGGTAAGCTTGGCAAGCAGTTTTGTTTCCCCATTCAAACAGAAAGCCCGGGCAAACTGCTCGAGAGGCACTTAAAAGATGGCCACCGAGTGAAATGACTTGCCTTAAAGAGACTTTGGTTGTACTTAGCAGTGACTCTGCAAACCAATATTGCAATATCGATGCTGAAAGGATATATTTGTGCAGCCCTATTTTAGAGATTATTTTAAACCCTCTCTGTTGACAAATATTCAGATATTCGCAGTTACCATCAACATTTTATTAAGTAACTAAATGTCTAAGATTAAATTCAGGGAGAAATTTAACAAATATATTAACATTAAAATATAATTTTCTTTATTGTAATTGTGCTATAAATTGTGACCTCAGCCTTACACTCAGACTTACTTTAATGACAATAAGTGCAGAAACCCATTGCTTTTGAAGCGATTAGTTGACTTGACTTAAAATGGAACAATAAAGTCAACTTGTCATTTTTAAGGGCGGCACGGTGGCTCAGTGGTTAGCACTGTCGCCTCACAGCAAGAAGGTCACTAGATCAAGTCCCAGCTAGGTCAGTTGGCATTTCTGTGTGGAGTTTGCACGTTCTCCCCATGTTGGCATGGGTTTCCTCTAGGTGTTCTGGTTTCCCCCACATTCCAAACCAACCTAAGCTCATTCTGGAAACGTAGCCCCGCGGACGTTTCTGGAGACCACGATTTACGTGGCCGGAGGTACGTACAGCCGCGTTTATTTTTTTTCGAGCGAACGCTGCGGGGCGGTGTGGCGCCACTCCTCTCCTCCTCTTTGCGCTTGCCGGCTGACGGCTCGCCTTCGAGTGGAGGGCTTTCCCAATGCAACCAGTTTGTCCGCTTAGCTCACAGCGTTACGTCGGCGGAGCAGAGGCCCCGGAGGAGGAGGAGCAGGCCGCGGGGACGACGACCGGGATCGAGTCCGGGGAACAGCGGTTCCAGAAATCAGGTAAGATGAAAAACAGAATCCGAAAAATAAGGGCGAGAACGCGACGGGATCCGAAAACGCGGTCGAAATCGAAGACGAGGACTTTAGCTTTTTTTTTTGTTTTTTTGGACGGCCTTTGCAAACCGTCGCTTGGGTTTAGGGGAGGAGGAGGAGGAAGAGGAGGGCGGCCAGGGTGGCCGATCCGGCGGCTTTTCGCGCGAGAACAGCGCGGGCGCGAACGGCACACGCTCCCGAGAGGCGCCCGAGACATGAAAAAGCGCGCACAGCGGCTTCTCGCGGATCTGCGAAAACAAAAACCACTCGAATACTTACCTCCCGGGACATATCTTGCGGTCCGCAGAAACGTCAGCAGGGCTATGTTTCCAAAATGAGCCCGGGTTGTTCCAAACACATTAAGTAAATTCGAGGAACTAAATTGGCTGTAGTGTATGAGTGTGTGTGAATGACTGTGTATGGGTGTTTCCTAGTACTGTGTTGTGGCTGGAAGGGCATCCACTGCATAAAACATGTGCTGGAATAGTTGTTGGTTCATTTCACTGTGGCGACTGCTGATAAATAAGGGACTATGCTGAAGGAAATTAATGAATGTTATATTTCAGGCAACGTGTTTACTCACTTTTTTCAGTAAAGTTAATGATCACTTTTGACATGCATTGTGAGAGATTTCTATAAATCATTGAGTTGCTGCTGTGATAGCGTCTATCTCTACAGAGTAAAGTCTTGAACACTTGTTAGGGTGGTGTCACATGAGTCTGTCAGTCCAAACCGCAGGACTGACTCTTGGCTAATGAAGTCAAGACACACTCATATTGCATGTTTATGAGTAACTCAGTTTCTCCAGCTCGATGTGCCAGATGTCTGTGTTTCCCATTTATGTGGGCAAAGACTGTTACAGGGAAGCTGTTCTGCTGATCTGACTACAGCTGTCTGGTTTGTGGTGTTGAGGATATAAAACTAATTGTGGTACGTCTATAAGCACAACAGGTCTAGATGTTGGATTTATGACACCAATATATAAATAAAGACTTGGCTCTTCACAAAAACTACACAAAAAAACAATCAATTTAGCCACTGTTATGCACCAACCCTGTTCCTGGAGATCTACCTTCCTGCAGATTTCAGTTGCAACCCTGACCAAACACACCTGCATGTAATTATCAAGTGCTGCTTCAGGTCCTGATGAATTGGTTCAGGTGTGTTTGATCAGGGTTGGAGCTGAACTCTGCAGGAAGGTAGATCTCCAGGAACAGGGTTGAGCACCCTTACTTTGTGCTAATGCATTTCAGTTTTAAAACGTATGGGTTTTGTTGTAGATGCACCTGGTGTCAACACTATACCAGCATCTTAAACTCGTGAACACGTCTTTTTGAAAATGCTGAAGACCCCATTTTAGTTTGAAAATGCCAGTGTTGTATAGACCGACTGAAACCCGAAAGCGTGAAAATGGAGGCCTGGCTATCCACAATTGCTTTCTGATTAAATAAGCCAGAGGTTCTCAAACTGTGGTACGTGTACCACTAGTGGTACGCGGGCTGCCTTCTTGTGGTACGCAGAGTAATCCAATATGTCATATGTACATGCAACATATATTAAAAAAAATATAAAAAATGGTTTATATATGAATATGATGACATACAGTATAGCTTATCATTATGAGGTCAGAGCAGCATTTACAGGCTTTGATGAATAGGATACTATAGGTTAACACTTTATATTTAAGTACAGGAGATTTTTTTTTATACTTTTTAAGAACAGTAGCTTACCATTTTTAATAAAATTTTAAAAGCACATTTAAATTTTCATTCATTCATTCATTTTCAATCTGGGGTTGCCACAGCGGAATGAACCGCCAACTTATCCAGCAGGTTTTTATGCAGCGGATGCCCTTCCAGCCGCAACCCATCTTTGGGAAACATTCACATACACTCATTCACACACACACTCATACACTATGGACAATTTAGCCTACCCAATTCACCTGTACCGCATGTCTTTGGACTGTGGGGGAAACCGGAGCACCCGGAGGAAACCCACGCGAACGCAGGGAGAACATGCAAACTCCACACAGAAACGCCAACTGAGCCAAGGATCGAACCTGCGACCCAGCGATCTTCTTGCTGTGAGGCTAGCCACTGCGTTGCCACATTTTAATTTAAACGTTGATATTTTATTTATTTATTTATTTTTTACATATAAGCACAGTAGTGTTCATGTTCAAACTATTTAAAAGGTTTAAAGTGGTCGATAATAATAAATATTATTAATAATAGTAAATAATCTGCCACGTTTTTAAACTGTGCAGAGCTGTAGCTGCTTAATAAGGCCTACTACACTACTGTATTTCAATACTGGTCATTATGGTGGTACTTAGAGGGACAATTTTTTTCTGAGGTGGTACTTGATGAAAAAAGTTTGAGAACCACTGAAATAAGCTAAATTGGCCCTCGTGTATCAGTGTGAATGCTAGAGTGTATGGATGTTTCCCAGTACTGGATTATGTCTGGAAGTACATCCACTGTGTAAAACCTATGCTGGATAAATACCCCTAATAAATAAGGGACTAAGCTGAAGGAAAATGAATGAATGAATGGTATAGGTCTTTAACATCTGGGACCACCAATAAAAACTAGTCTTTGGGCTAATTTGGGTACATTTCTTGGGGAATGTTGTCTAATATACACTGCCCCTTATTCTAAAAAAATTAGTGAAGTTTCATAAACAAATTTCAAGAGGAGCATGTGATATGATTGGCATGTCTGGCCGCTCATCTGTAATCAGTAATAATCCAATCAGAGTGATCCTAGCTTACTATAAATGGATCATTTTCTCCCTACTGCTCTATCTTCGTTTTGGAAGAATCCCCCTTTCACCCCATCTCCTCCTTTTCCTCCCCTTTCTAAAGGAAGAGCTCTCGAGACCTACCAGATCTTGGATCTCCTGATAAGCTTATTGACTGGGCGGGAGCCCTGGGCTCAAATATCTCCGAGCTCAGGGTTCTCTCCCAGGACAGCATGTCAAACTGGCTATAAATGCCAAGCCTATCTAAGTGGGAACTCTTTAAAAAAATAAAGTTGTATGGAGATGCAATACAATTCAATATTGCAATAAAAACACGAGTGTTTTCATTCTGAAGCTCCATATTAAAACAAAAACAAACTAGTGTAAATGGCAGCTCACACTCAAGTGCATGGCTCTAAACTTTTACGGGCTTCTTTTTTTTCTGTTGAACACAAAATAAGATATTTTGCACAGAGTTGGAAACTGGTCAATACCTACCAGTTGGAGGAGAGTAAACAATAACAGAATTTACATTTTTGTGAACTATCTCTTTAACAGATTCTCCTATGCTTCCAATTGAGGCCAATATGAGTAACAGCTCAGGTCATGCTATGAGGAACATATGTGATGTGGACTTTGACAAATACTACATCCTGATTGCATCTGGTATATGAATCAGTCTGTTCTGTCCACGACGCAGTGGCAGAGTGGGTAGCACGTTGGCCTCACAGCAAGAAGGTTGCTGGTTCGAACCTCGGCTCAGTTGGCATTTCTGTGAGGAGTTTGCATGTTCTCCCTCTGTTCGTGTGGGTTTCCTCCAGGTGCTCTGGTTTCCCCCACAGTCCAAAGACATGCAGTACAGGTGAATTGGGTAGGCTAAATTGTCAGTAGTGTATGAGTGTGTGTGTAGATGTTTCCCAGAGATGGGTTGCGGCTGGAAGGGCATCCGCTGCATAAAAACTTGCTGGATAAGTTGGTGGTTCATTCCGCTGTGGTGACCCCAGATAAATAAAGGGACTAATCTGACAAGAAAATGAATGAATGAATGTTCTGTCCACTTTAGATCACATTCATGATTCCTTTAAGAGAAAGCTCCTAGGTACAGGGGTTCAGATTTAATATGGCAAGAAAAGATCTTAAAGTCATATGGAGAGCAGAAGCATTGTTTTCTTCTGTGATATCTGCAGAACTATGCTTAGATTCAGGACTGGGGCTTTTTACATTCCTTGCCGTCAAGCCAAACTCACAATTTCAGACAGAAAAGTTTAAATCCTGTCTGGTTAGCGTGTTTTAGCGCGTCCCGTTATTTAAGGAATGAGGTCAGGAGACTGAGCTGGTCTTTAGCGGCTGTTTGAACACATTTGCCTCCTTGAGTGTTTCTAATCCGATTGAATGTGTTTTTGACTACTTCAGGAAACGGTCAAAAGTGGGAAAAAAGTTCGCAAACAGTGTTTAGACCTTGTATTTAACATTTTAGCAGTTTTGTGATCACGTCTAGTCGATCATTTGGAAAAGTGTCAGAAGGTAGATGTTTCAGATGAATCATCTGTTGAACTGCATCACAAATACTGCAGAAGACCTACTGGAACCAGCATGGACCGAAGATTCTCACAGAAATCAGTCATGCTTGGTGAAGAAAAAAATATGGTTTGGGGTTACATTCAGTATGGGGGTGTGTGTGAGTGGATGGCAACATTAACAGCCCGAGGTATCAAGACATTTGAGCTTGCCAGTACATTACAAACCACAGGAGAGGGCAAATACTACAGCAGGATAGCGCTCCTTCTCATTCTTCAGCCTACATCTAAAGCAAAGCAAAGAAGGCCAAGGTGCTCTAGGATTGGCCAGCCCAGTCACCAGGCATAAACATTATTAAGCTAGGGGTAAGATGGAGAAGACATTAAAGATGAATCCAAAGAATCTTGATGAACTCTGGCAAACTCTTTCTTTGATGTTCCAGATGACTTTATTAATACGTGATTTGAGTCATTGCAGAGATGTATGGATGCAGTCCTCCAAGCTCCTGGAAGATTAATTCTTTTTCACTGCACCATGACTTTATCTTCTACACTGTACATTCTTTCTTATAAAAAACATTTGCAAGCTGTGATATCTGCCAGAGGAAGTTTTATTAAGTACTGATTATGTAGGATGTCTTTGTTTTTATTTTGTATTTTTGTTCAATGTATGGCATAAGCAGTAATTATGCAGCAGTGTTTACTGAAAATCTTTATTCCATTTCCAAGAGAGGTCATAAAAAAATCACCAAAATCTGTTATTTATGAAGGGGTGGCTAAATATTTGCATAAGACTGCATATGTCCAGTCCTACAATCTTCTTCAGTATATCTCTTTCTTTGTTTTCAACAGAAATAAGAATCCTAAACTGATTTGGAAAAAGTGGAAGGTAAGCACATGATGACAGAATACATTTTTGGGGTGTACTGTCCCTTTAATAATAAAAAAAAGAGTCAAGGCCTTTACAGCACAGTTTTAAATATTTTTTTTCTAAAGTAAATGTCTGTGTTTTTCTTCGTTTTGATTTTATTTCCTTTTTTTTTTTAAACATAAGTGAGATGTCAAGATGTCATGTTGTGATTTTCTTTGCTATTGAAGTCACCAGCAACACCAGCAGAGTCAGAATGGCTGTCCTAAAATAGCCGGCTGGAAATAAGGGAAGACATCTGCTGCTGTGTGCAGAAATGGATGTTTTACAAACCACAGGCTGCGACCTCATGCCATGGGTGGAACCTTAACAACCGGACTCCTAGTTACTGACATGCAGCCCGTGTTTGTGGACGGGATAGAGGAAGTGAGCAGTCTCTAAGTGTGCACTGGGTTATGCTGAATGACATGTGCTGTGTCTTCAGTGACTACATATAATAATATAGCTGGTAGCTACAATAGGAAATGACTACTCTTCAGGACACACTTGGATGATGGTTCAAGCTAAAGTTTTAAAAACAATTCTGAAATGCTTCGACATTTGACAACTTCGAAACATTATGCACTAAACTCAAAACATTATGCAATTCTGAGTGTGCCTCAAATAGTTTAGTGGGCTTGACAAACCACCTGTAGAAAACACTCTTTTAACTCTTTGACTTGCACCAGATTTACACCAAACACGTTCTTACAATCACTCCATATATATATATAACTGTGTCAAACTGTATATATATATATATAACTGTGTCAAACTGTATATATATATATATATATATATATATATATATATATATATATATATATATATATATATATATATATATATATATATATAAATATATGTGTCAGAGATCGTGTTAGACTTTCTCATTGTCCGTCGGAGAGGGAGAGGGTTGTAAAAATTTCATCATAACCTATTATTGACCCTGCATTTATGAAGTGACCTTCACACAGGTAAGTGGGCTTGACAAACCACCTGTAGAAACACTCTTCTCTCAATATAATATAACTTCAAACTCTAGCACTTACAACAGTTCCTTTGTTTGATTAGCACTTGTGTGTATTGCCTCTTCTTGCTGAATCGCTGAATGCCTCCTCAATTGCGTTGGACAAAAGTGTCTGCTAAATGACTAAATGAAAATGTAAATTTGCAACCCTTGACCACAAAACCTTAGATCTTAAGTTCCTTTAAAACCTTAAGTGTCTTTAAAAGAAATATGCATCACCTTAAATCTGAATAAATAATTTTTTCATTGATGTATGTATTGTTATGACAATATCTGGCTGAGATACAACTGTTTGAAAAATCTTAGGGGTTAAAAAAGGGCTTTAAATTTACCAAATTAAGATCTTTGCAATGTATTATTATATTATATTATATATTATATTATATATGCAATTATATTGCAATGTATATACAGTATATTATTAATCAAAAATTGAGGTTTGATATATTTACAGTTGGAAATTTTCTTAATATTTTGTGATTTTTTTATTTAAGTCAGATTTTTTGCATAAAATAAAACATAGGAAAGAACAAAATCTGGTGATATTTCTCAAATGATAAAAACATGTTTTTGTAACTTGAATAATATGAGATTTAAAATTAAGATCACAATCGAAAATTACACCCAGGTTCTTTAATGCTTTTGTGGATTGTAAACCTAAATATCACTTTAAGCTGTATAAAAGTGTCTTGAAAAATATCTAGTCAAGTATTATTTACTGTCATCATGACAAAGATAAAATAAATCAGTTATTAGAAATTAGTTATTAAAATTATTATGTTTAGAAATGGGTTGAAAACAATCTTCTCTCCGTTAAACAAAAATTAGGGTAAAAAAATACACAGGGGGTCTAATAATTCTGACTTCAACTGCAAATAAGTAGTTTGAACAAGCAGCAAAAGTCATTTTTGAGTGTGTTTCAACTATTTAATGATAGGATTATTCCTCCTTAATCCAGTTGAGTCTGAAATGTAGTTCAATTGTTATATAATCTCTCTTCCTTTACAGTTTGACACAGTTAAAAGTGTGTTTCTGCCAGAACAAATAAACAGTGTTGATTTTAGAGTCAGTCATGTGTGTGTGTGTGTGTGTGTGTGTGTGTGTGTGTGTGTGTGTGTGTGTGTTTGTGTGTGTGTGTGTGTGTTTAAAGCAAACTCAGATCCTGCGAGCTCCTCCCAGCCAGAGCTGTAATCCGCCTCTCTGACAGGTTAAGAGCCTTAAAGGTTGAAGTTCATTTACCGGAGCGAACCAGAGCCGACTCTGCAACGTCGTGAGCCTCTTCACAAGACCCGTAAATCCCCACGCCACAGGACCAACACGCTCGAAACTCACGTATTCTGCGTTTTTATGACATGATAAGACAAAACAAACTCATTTCCTTATGCGCAAAACAGTAAACAATGCATTCCCCACAGTCAGTGTCTTCTGGAGGAAGTTAACAGGTTTAGGGGCAGACAAACCGCTCTTCTGTTTCCTGTTCATCAGGTATTACAATCACTCCTGCTTGTGGCTTTTAGAGGTGCTGTGTAATGTAAATGTGTATATATCTAGGCAAAGCTAAATAATAAGAGGCCAGAACATGAAATTGACATACTGCAAGCCTCGCATCACTGCATTTCCCCATTCTCAAGAAAATCCCAGAGAAAAACTGGCCAATCATATCTCTGACGATCCATACGGGATCATTAATATGTGTTTGATTGGCCACAACATTTTAAAGTAAGATTAAAAGAATATTTCCCCCTTGTTTCCTCCCTTAATGACTTAGGGGTATGTTTGAGCATAACGTGCATTAACAAACAGAGTCTCATCTCTCATTCCCTTTAAGAGACAGTTGTGTCATGCCATGGTGATTTGCTATTTAAATGGTGGACTTTTAAACAGTAAATCTGTCTTTTTCTCTCTACACCAGATCCTGAAAGGCTT